>NC_086374.1:45309385-45619165 GCF_036588685.1 Mytilus trossulus | reverse complement strand
TAATTTACATTTACATGTTATTAATTCTTTAAATAACACAATGAGAGGATCACGAAAGATCTATTTTAACATAAAATATTCAAGTCAATGGACCATGACTGAAGGAACATTGCCAATTGATCTCCATGGAAATGAGAAAATACAAAGGTAATACAGCTGCATACTTTAGTATTATAGGCCTACCAAGAAACACTTTATATGGTGTGTCCCTCCAATGCGATTTTGTAGATATGCGCAAATTCTCTGAAAGGCTTGGAAGAACTAGAGTACCTAATCACCTAATCAGAACAACCAGTTCCTCTAAGTTAAATTTTGCCCTAGGTAGTAAGAAACTTAAAATTTTAAGTTTTTAACACGGAATTTTAATTGAGCTTATTCATAAATCATGTCTGTACCGTAGTACTGACTACTGAGCTGATAATACACTCGGGGACTTATGGTCCACATACACCCGTGATACCCTTTAGAATATTTCAATGAAAACGGGTAAATGTTCATTGATTTTCGGGACAGTAAACATAGAACTCATGCGGCCACAATTTTTTTTTAAGATAATGTTTGTTATAACGTTTTACATAAATGACTCTAGACAATTAAATTGTCTACGCCTGCGCTCTATATTACCTCCGCATAAAGTTGTTTGAAATATGAACATGATTTTGTCAAATATCGCAATAATCTCTACCTGTTTGTCTATTTGGGATGTACAAACCAACGCTTTAGAATAAAACTTTGTCAAACATTTGTAGATTTTTCTTTGTTTCGTGTCTCATTATCAACATTAATAAATTTTCATCTTGAAACATTTCAAAACTTTATTATTGAGGCAAAATAATTATTTAACACAATAGTTTATTCCTTTCATGTGTATACTCTTTTTATAATTAAAAATTAGTCAGTTAGTGACGTATGTGATTTGTTTTAAAATTATTTAGCGTTGATAAATCGTAATATCCTCTGATTTATACATGTTTTTTTTTTTTATTATTCATTACTATGGACGATCGAGGGAGTAAATATTATACCTTTTTGTGTAGACGTACATACCTTACTTCTCTTTGCTTGCAATCCATATTCATAAATTATAGTAAAATTAACTAACAAGAATTCCAGATTGAGCATGAAATACTGACTATGGGATTATGAAGTCAGGTGATCCATTCGTTTGATGAATTTGAGCTTTTTATGTTGCCATTTATTTAGAGACTTTCCGTTTGAAATTTTCCTTGGAGTTCGGTATTCTTGTTAGTTTACTTGTTTAACATAAGAATAGTAATGTGCATGATACGATAGGTATGCAAGTACAAAAATGTATTATTTAAACATTCAAAGCCATTAAAGAAAGCCTGAAATGAAGGGAAAATTTTCAGGTATATTTTTTTCTATGCTAATTCTGAAAGAAACTGATGAAAATGTATGCTGTATATAAACAATATTGTCTTATATATTTTTCTGTTAACGTTTTATGTTACAGACTCAAAGAAGTGTCCTATCGGCTGGATGCTATTTATGGACTGCTGTTATTTGATCGTGTATGAAAAGACGACATGGGAAAATGCTGAAGTAATATATTGCTTTACACCATAGACTGGCAGCCTCTGTAATATAATATGTGAATAAATCTTAATTATAATTAAAAACCAATTGTTCAAAGAACAATTGAAGGTCTTTCCACCAATAAGGATCTATATATTTTGATATGAACATATTAAAATTCAGTTGAAAATGTCAGTTCCTATGGCTTAATGATGTATAAATATGAATTTCAAGCAAAGGTCAAAATCTAGAACGTCCAATTAAACTATGACCTTGACCTCAATTTCAAGGTCAAAAACCAAGGATCCCAAATAAAAAGACCCTAGATCTGTATTATGTATGGTTCATGAGTAATATCACTTTACGCATAATTCTAAATATAACAGGGGCAAAAACTTTGCACCCTTCCAATCAAAATTCATAAGTTACGACATGTCGCAACTAACAATTTAGTAAAAACAATTTGTCGAAAAATCGAAAAAGTTAATGAAAAAGAGTGAAAATAAGCCAAAATCAAAATTTAGAATTTGACATTGACCTTTGACCGTGACCTAATTTTCATTTTTTTGGACCAAAGACGTCAAATCAAAAGACCCTAAGCCTTTACTTTATAATGATAATGAGTTATATTACCATACAACTAATATAAGATATAAAAGGGGGAAAAGTCGCATCAAATGTTAACGCACCCTTTTAACTAAAATTTACGTGTTACACCATGTCGTAACACACATTTGGTGAAAATGTTTTGTCGATATCTTATAGGATTTCTGAAAATAAGAGATTACAAGCCAAAATCAAAAATTTGAACATGACCTTGACCTATGACCTTGACCTCATTTTCATACTTTTTTACCAAGGGCCTCAAATCAAAAGACCCTAGGCCTCATTCACTTATGGTTTTCCAGTTACAAATTTATGTCACTTATTTTAATTCAAACGGGGAAATTACTCTCATATGGATTCTTCGTAAAGCTTCGATCAAAATAAAAACTAACACCCTGAGGATATAACGAGCAATTTGGAAAAATAAATTTGTCGCTTTCTTTTACGGTTGCGGAGGAGATCTGATAACAAGAAAAACAGTGTTTGGGGAGATAACTCTTACAAAGAAAAGTGTTCGGATAAACAGGGTGAGTTTCAAAAGCGTATAGACTGTATGATATTATATACAAAAAAACTAAGCGACATCTTTTGAAACATTTTTACACCGCAAGAAAAAAATTAGGCGGAAGAAAAAAAAATAATCAGAACAAATTCAATAGGTCTTTCCACACGGAAAGGTGGAAGGACCTAATAAAAGGATATGATTTGTAATAGTTATGTTCAGGTCATGTCTTCGTTCGAAGGTAATTTAGCAGTTAAAATGTTATTAACTAGGCAAAATAAGTACACATATGTAATTTTCGAAAGGTAGTAAATAACTAAGTTTCATGAAAACGTGTATACTCCGAGACTTTCGTAAACAGTCGAATGCCAATTATTAAAACGTAATGATATAGATGAAATGTGTATGTCTTCATTTGATGGCCTTTTTTTCGAACCATTTTTGATAACAATTTTTCACTATCCTAAAACGAGGCTGGCATTTTTAGTTTTTACAAAAGTTTACAAAAGGGTAAGGGTCTGGTCATTTCTGTATATTGTAATTGTTTATGCCAAATATTTTCTATTCATTATTTTTATTTTATATACAATTCATTTCAGCAAACTGAAATTCGCTATTATTTATTTTGTATAGTTTTTATTTTTTCTATCCTTTATATTTTGGTCTATTCTACTCTATTCTATAAATCGCATACACCTTCTTATGTAGTTAGCGATATTAAAAGACAAAGAATAAATTGAACACCCTTGTTGACTAAATGCTGAAAAAAAATCATTAACGTTATTACCATACCTTGTCTTTCACTAATAAATCAATCCTTAGAAAAGACGGTCGAAAGATACCAAAGGGGCAGTCTAACTAATGGATCGAAAAACAAACTGACAACGCCATGGTTAAAAAAGAAAAAAATAAATAATGGTACACAAGACACAACATAGAAAACTAGAGACTAAGCAAAACGAACCCCATTAAAAACGGGTGGTGATATCAAGTGCTCCGGAAGGGTAAGCATTATAATTAACCCTGTAATCCGTGTACTAATATCAGTTCAGATTATTTGTAAATATCAAGTTTCTTTTGTTATTGTACTGAATACTGTAACTCCTTTAAACAAGATTGACCATACAAATTTAGGACTTTCAAAGCACACTCGTGACCATTTTTTCAAATTAACCATTTATTTCTCCTACATTTGTTCTCGATTGTAATTAAACAAATTCGTGAGCGTGTTTTTGGAATTATCTTAAATTTTACTAAACAACTGACATAATAGTAGGTCAGTTTATCAACAGTTTTCTGTAATAAAAATAGCCATCATCGTTTGAACCAATGTTAATGTAAAAAAACTCACCAAAGATACCACGCTTATAATTTTGTACGACAGACGCGCGTGTTTATCTGCAATTGACTCATCAGAGGCGCTCGATTCAAAACAGTTCAAAGGCCAGATAGGAAACAAAATTAAAGCTCGTTAACAATCAAAAACTATGAAAATTGTAAAATGAACAACAATTGTTTCTTTTGGATTTTCCTCGGAGTTCAGTATTTTTCTGATTTTATTTTTTTCTAATGTTTTACATTTATTTGTAGAATGAATGTCGAAAGGAATATGGATCATTAGTAAGCATTGAAAATAAGGAAGAGAACTCCTGGTTGCAATCTTTAATCACAGGTGATAACATGCTTACCCTATTACTGGCTAACACTATGGCACATACAACTTATATAATATGTATTCCAGATTAAAACAATTTTTTTTAGCAGATTTGATCTGTGTTATATTTGAGCGAATGACATGAACGCTTATTTTTAAAACATCATTTCTTTCGTCTGTGTCAAGTTAAATGTAATATTGACTGCTTGTTTCTATAATATTGTAATTTTAATATATGCTGGAGTACGTTATAAATCAAATATGAGAATTGGGGCAAATCGGTGAAAAAAAGTAAAGTCATAAAAATACTGAACTCCAAGGAAAATTCAAAACGGAAGGTCCCTTATCAAATGGCAAAATCAAATGATAAAACACATCAAACGAATGGACAACAACTATCAGCTAGTGCCCCTTTAATTATCCCAATTTAAAACATTAAAAACTGTAAAAGAACCAACAACATCTTTTAAATTGTTCCATATGTACTATTATGAAGTTTTACTGACACTAATCGAGCATATTCATTTTTTTATAAATATCAAACAGAAAATCGAGGGAACAACTTATTTAAAAAACTATCTATCGACATGCCAGCAGCCGTACGAAAAGAAAAATATAATTTTGTTAGTGAAACGTAAAGTATGTATTAAAGAGAGAGGTATAATGATATAACTAATTGAAGCCATTAAATCTTGATTCCTCTATATCAAATAAATTAATAATTGTTACTATGAACAATATATTTGTTTCCAAAAATTGTCATTGAAAATTACAATTTATGTGAAAATATCGTGTTTTGAAAGAAAACAAAACAACATTTGTATAGGAAGTTTTCATCAAATAGTTTTAAAGAACATTGTATTTCAGATGATGCATGGATTGGTTTAAAAGATCCCTCCATGATTGGATCGTGGGTTTGGAGTTATGACAATTCTAAAATAACGTTTGAGAACTGGGGTCCACTACAACCAAATGGCGATGGCTATTGTGCATGTTTCTGTACAAACACATGTTCATGGAACGAACATTACTGGAACGACAGACCATGTGATTATCCAACAGGATACATCTGTAAAAAAAGCATCATTAATTGAATTGGGGAAAATATAAAGCAATCTTTTCAAACTTTGATAGAAAGTGGCAGTTTTAATAAGTCAATGTAACATGTGAAATAATATCAAATGAAATCATTTCAGCAAATATATAACCAAGGTTAATATACCTATTTGACTTTTGTTATTTTAGTTAACCGATTTGGTTGACATTATTTATAACGATGTATTAACTCCTAACGGGAAGGGTTGGGCCTGCTGTTCATATGAAGAAGACATACTCTTTCAACCAGTTTAATTGAGATCTGTAGCTTGCATGTCAGTAGTAGTCTGTTGTTATTTATGTATTATTGTCATTTTGTTTATTATCTTTTGTTACATCCTCTGACATCGGACTAGAGGTATAGGGGGAGGGTTGAGATATCAAAAAGATGTTGAACCCTGCCGCATTTTTGCGCCTGTCCCAAGCGAGGAGACTCTGGTCTTTGTTTGTTTTGTATGATTAATAATTTTAGTTTCTTGTGTACAATTCGGAGTTTATTATGACGTCGATTATCAATGAACTAGAATAGATATTTGTTTATGGGCCAGCTGAAGGACGCCTCCAGGTGCAGGAGTTTCTCGCTGCATTGAAGACCCTTTGGTGGCATTCGACTGTTGTCTGCTCTATGGTCGGATTGTTGTCTCTTTGTCACATTCATCATTTCCATTTTCAATTTTACTATCTAGCAAGTGTAATATCTTTGTTTTTTATCAACGGTCGTAATAATATTAGATTGTTTTCGTTAATCACTTCTAGATTTTGTAAAATTATCAAAAATATATAAAATTGGTTGTATAGAGAAGACGTTCTGCAGAGTAATGACAAAGCGGACTTGTGGTGAGTTAATTCATATAATGGGTAGGTTCTGCAGAGTACCCCCCCCCCCCCCCCCCCCCACACTCCGGATGAAGGATAACGAATTTGGTCTGCCACTGCAAATGAGGGTACTATGTTGGATATCGGGCAATAAATTAAGCCTTGCAAATAAACAGCTCATCATAGATACCGGAGGAGAAACAAATATACCACGAGGCCCTCTTTCAACGAGTCATCCGAAAGGTTATTGTGAAAATCTTCATTCCAATTAGGTTTACAAATATTAAATAAGTAAGCATAAATTTTAAAATGAAACGAGTTCAAGTAAATTTTTGTTTGGTGGGCGATTATGGTAAGCAAAATACAACCAGATAAAAACACTCAGGTAGATCAATATACAGGCATCAAGAATAGACAATTATCTGTAACATTAAGCATGGACCAAATCTTCCCGAGTCTATACAAGTTATGAATGCATATGATCGCATATTTCCAGCCGATCAACTTGGAGTGTAACAGGTAAAATAATTTCCGAAGCATGTGTATGGTCGGTCCGTGTTCAATCCTCAGTTAGTTTATGTAAACAAGATGGATAAGTCGCAGAAAAGTGTTCTTGATTTTTTTCGTAAAAAACCTACGTCCTCGATTACGGCAAGCGCAGATGATGCTGATTCGCAGACCCGCGGACAAGGTTCGTCTGAAATTGAGCTAAGCGGAGCGATGGCCTCTACATCTGACACAGCAGCAACGTTATCATCAAATAAACCACCATATCCTGATATCGCTTCCTGCGACATGAAAGACGAAATGATTAAAACTCAATTTGTGACAGAGTTTGATCATTCCTGGGTTTTTAAATACCCGTTTCCATCTACACTGGGGTAAAGCTGATGACCGTAACTGCATTCACGGTCATCCCAAGATGTCGGATGAAAAATTAGGTCAGTATTTGTATTGTCTGTTTAAGTGTTTCTAAAGCATTGTCTTTACAAAGCATACATTGGTACGATGTAAATGTATAAAAGAATCACACGGAAATCACATATTACTACCGAGAAATGTGTATGAAACAGGAATTTGGATTTGAAAAAATCGCTTAGATGACCGTAAATCGTAAGTAAAATATTTTCTAGATGACCGTAACATAAAACAAGGATGACCGTGATTGGTAAAAAGATGACCGTAATTTGTAAAGGATGACCGTAATTTATAAAGGATGACCATCGATTCTAACAGATATCCGTATTTGTATTACCTTTTTTGTATCAAATCATTAATTGTGTTGGTATAAAACGTATTTATAAGACTGCATTATATTATAGGTAGAAGAAAAAACAGACTTGCTTCAAATACATAGTTCACCAACTGTATTAAATTGTATCCTAATGAAAGAGGAATCTTGCTAGCTTTGAACATGAGCTATCTTGTAGACAATGTGCTTACTATGTAAACATTTTAACCTGCCTGTAACTTATAACCCAAGGAAACAGGTGTATATATGTTGCACCTGCTTTGCACGATAGTGTTGCATATATATTATTGGAGGGCACCTGTAAAAAATCTAAATTATACAAGTGAAAACCAAATAATAAATTTAGAAGAACTAACTATAGCATTCAAAAGATGTTCCTTCAATTTTAAAGTCAGTGGTGATTATGTCCAAGAAGGGTGTCCAACGGAATTAAAAATGAACTTTATTAGGTCGTTAGTTTTCTCGTTTGAATTTCTTTTACATTGTTATTTAGGGGGCCTTTTATACTGACTATGCGGTATGTACTTTGCTCATTGTTGAAGACCGTCCGATGACCTATAGTTGTTGAGTTTTGTGTCATTTTGGTCTCCAGTGGAGAATTGTCTTTTGGAGAGTTGTCTAATTAGCAATTATACCACATCTTTTTATATTTATGAACTATTGCCAAATATTGAAGCAAAACTAAAAGAGATAGGGCGATACGAAGACTTCATTTCCGTATTGAAATCCTTATCTAATGGAATATTTACTGAACATATTGCTTTTCATTTGTTACGGAAGGTTTAATCTCAGTCAAACCAACTGAATGCCGAATAAATTTTGCAGTTCCATCGGATCCGGTATTGTCAATGGACTGTTTGTATATTTCAAGGCAGATGTTAAGATTTTAATCTGATTCCGCTGGATAATCTTATGCTTAATCAATGTTTTTTTCTTCAACTTTTCGTCGCATCGCTGTCAATTTGTATTATATTCTTCCCTACACAGTTTGGAGTTATACAAGGAGATAACATAAGTCCTAACCTGTTTAAGATTTTCATCAATGACCTTCCCAACTATTTGGAAAACTTTCTAGACCATGTATATATCAATAGGCATATTATCTCTAAATCCTTAAAAACTAGTACTGTATGCATGTTTTTGAGCATGCTATTAAGCTTATTCCTCTATATGGAAGTGAAATTTGGAGCTCATTCAATCCCTTGATAGCAAAATTTAGATATGGAAACCAACTAATTTGCATGGATAAAATGTATTCAAATTTAACTTGTGAAAAGCTACACAGTAAATTTTGTAAATTCATTCTGGTCGGCACAAATAAAAACACAAATTGTGCAGCCTTATTTTAACTTGGTCGGTTTCCACTGTACTTTTAATTAGTGAGGTCTGTTTTGAATTATTGGCTTAGACTAAAAAATAAGAATAATTTCCTTTATTACAAGATGCATACCAGCATTCAAATCTCTATATTCTCAGTATAAATCGTCATGGTATAGCTTTCTCCAACACATTTTAAAACTCTTCCTGGTTTTGCAAAGTCTAAATGATGGGGAAAATATTTCAAATAATACCATCAGGAAAATATCGAAAAGTATCTATATAAATATCATAACAACATTTTAGCGTAGGAGATCATTAACAAAATTGAGGGTGTCATCTCACCATTTGCAGATTAAAATAGAACAATACCAGGGTACTCCTCCAAACCTTAGACCGTATGTCAGCAATGTAATTCTGGTAATATTGAAAATGAAGTTCATTTTCTTTTTTATTGCACAAAATACAACGAAGACAGACACTATTTATATCACATCTGAATCATGTTTCAATTTCATTAACTTAAATTCCCAAGAGAAATTGCTACGTCTGCTGTCTTGTGAGAACTCAACTGTATATGTATATTCTTGGTTAAACACTGCAAATAGCAGATTTATATTCCATGTTTCGCAAAATAAGTTATTGTTGTTATTTAAAAAAAAAAAATTAAGTGACAGGCCTGATTTAGTTTCTCTATTTATTTTTGTTCATCTGCTTCTGACACGAGGAGGATTGCTGTTATTGCCTATCGCAATCAACAGTATATCCTACAGCACCGTCCATTGAATTGGTGTCTCCTATACAGATGAACAAATTTATTGTCATTTGTCTATTATAATATCTGTCACGTTATATAATTTTCAATGTTTGTTGCATATACTTTCATTAGTGGTAATTGTATAAATGCCCGCTTTGGGACCCTGATTGGAAAAATAAAATATTTGATTTGTATGGAACGCCATAGCTGTCTTCCGTTGTTCATATTTAGTATATGCTGTGCTCATTTAATTATATTCAGCGGTTTTTTCTCGATTATGAGTGCCCTTTTTATTATGTTCAGTAGTATAACAATTATGTTGAGCAGTAACATCATAATGATCAGTAGAATAATCATTATATTGTGCAGATCAGGTATTATATTCAGCACTTTAATCAATATACTTAGCAGTTTTGGCTTTATGTTCAGTAGGTAATTATTCTATTGAGTAGATTTGTCTTTATATTCAGTAATTTTGAAAATATCTTCTGTCAACATATTTGTATATTATGTAGATTTATCATTATGCTGACTACAGAAACCGAAATATTCAGTGGTCAAACACACTTTATAATCAGTAGTGTTATCATTATGTTGAGTGAAATAAATAGTATGTTCTGTAGATTGATCATTATGTTCTGTAAAATATATATTATGTTCAGTACAAACAACTTTATGATCAGTGGTCAAAATGTTTTATGTTCGGTTCAAAAAATATTATACTAGGTGGTTAATCAATTATATTCAGTGCTTTTTTCATTATGTGGTGGTGGTAGACTTCCGGAAATAACCGAAAACATACGAAGCCGGACATTTTTTTCGGGTTTATGTTCATACTGTCTGCTATACAACGTGCTCTTGCAGAACTTAATCTGCGAACCTTTTAAAGTTTAAAGATTAGAGGATAGATGATGATACTTTTCAACGCCTTGCTGATTAATATTTGATCAGACTAGGTGTTAAAACTATTGGTGATAGAATAAGATTGAGGGAAACGATGAGGAAGACTCTGTGACTAAATGACACAGAAGTTAACACTTATAGGTCATCATAATGCCCCCAATAATTAGAAAAGCCCCACGCGTAGTCAGCTATAAAAGAGGGAGTAAAGATACCAGAGGGAGAGTCCCCGAAATGCTGTGTGGCAGACAGTGTTATTAATTAATTATTAGTTCCCTTGGTAAAACTCCAAATTTCATATTAATGTATTTCATTGTTAAACAACTTATATGAAGCTTAATAAGTATATATTTGTTAATTGCATAGTTTTTGATATTTGAATTCATTGGTCAAAGATATATTTTTATATTGTAAAGTTTAATATTTGCATCGTCGCAAAATCTTTGGTTACCTTCTTTGGATACATTCAGTGAGAAAGATATATATTTTTTTTTTAAATTATTTTAAATTTCATCCGCCACTCAAATAAAAATGTTAGATAACACGATCAAATATTTAGGATTAAGAAAGCTATGTGATAAAAACCGGATGTCATCTATACTATTAAACGAGAAGACCTCAATTTGGGTGTCGCTTCTCCTCCTTCCACATTAAATCAATCATCATGCCTCTGTGTCCTATAGGTAACATGCATAGTCGCATTTGTCATCCATTCTTATGATTATTCAGATTGAGTTATTTTGGGAGAAAAACGACAAAAAAGGAGTGCGGATATGATTCCGTCATTAGACTGTCTTTTAGTCATAGATAAGACTTCCGGTTTGAAACATGCACACATTCAACCAATCGTATGATAGATAACAAAAATGAAAAATAGATAAGTCAATCAGAGCGTTCTCCATATCATGGCCACAGACCACAATTAATTCCTCTATCAGTTCTTTTTAACCTTTTGCTTCATTAAAAAAATTGCACCATGCACTTTTGTCAAATTTTTTGTGTGTGTAATGTATTGTCCTAGTCCAAATATATATCCAAAATTCAGAAAGATTGAAGCAATCACTTTTACAAATTTAGCCAATACACATCCATACCCCTATTGACAAGTCAAGAGATGTTCCGAAAACTGTAAATATCACCTTTTTGCACTTGACCTAATCACTCATTCCATATCAAAATCAGTTAAAATACAACCTCCAAAAATTTATTTGACCTCTCTTCTTTCATTTCCACCCAAAAAGATTTAAGGAATGAGTGAGGAAAGGAAAGAAAAAAAATTAAGGAAAAATACACTCTAATTAAAAGGAACTATATTCGTCTCATGGTGTTTAGATCACAAGAACCACAACTATTATACCTCCTTAGAGAGAGAGGACAATTATTTTTCGCGTTTATCTACATGTAAACTATGATTATACTACTTTAATATATAGACACTCTCTGTATTCTGTCTACTGTTTTTTTTTAAATGTTTACTATTCAAATTAGAATAAGTAAATCATGTGACACAAGTACAACTAATCGTAGAACGTTCTCCATATAATGGTGTTTAGATCGCAAGAATCAAAACTATTATGCCTCCTTAGAGAGGACAAATATTTTTCGCGTTTATCTACATGTAATATATGATTATTCTACTTTGATATATACTAGAGACTCTGTATTTTGTCAGGGAATTTCTATGCTAGTATAGAAAGTTCCTGATTATGTTTACTATTTAAGGGGTCATACCACTTGCATTTATATTAAAATAAGCAAAACATGCTCAACTTCATCTAAAACTACCTCGACAAAAAACTTTTACCTGAAGTCGGCCAGACGGACGGACGGACGGACGACCGAACGAACGCACGGATGCACAGACTAGAAACCATAATGGCCATAATTGGGGCATACAAATTTATTGTTAAAAGGGAAAATAGTGATTTAGCAAAAATAAAAGTAAGGTAGAGATTAGAGGAAAGCAGGACTTTTTTCAGGGCGTTGGGATAGGGTGTTTTTAAGCTCGGGATTGGGGATTGACCCTTACGGGATCTGGGAACATATTTTTCGATTTCGGGATATGAATTTCTTTAAATTCTACATCTCGGGATTTCATGGTTTTAAGCCTGGGATTTTGGGATCAGGACCCCTCCAACATCCCTCAAATAAGCCTTAGTAGGTATAAGTCATTTATACATGATTCAAATCCTACCATTGGCATGTTAATAAGCCTTTAAAAAAACTTGAAAAGCACTGATGGATTGTCATAGAAGCATTTTATGTTAACTAATAATGGTCTATATATAAGCAGTTACATTTATTTCATGTTTGAAACGGTGCAAATTTTAATTTGATTTGACTTTTACCAAAAGAAGCATTGTACCAAAGTAGAAGAATAATTATGGTCGTAGGCCAGAAACACGAATATAATTGAATTTAACAGAAAGGACACAAATATCGGACTTTGGAAAAAGGGAGAAGGCTTTTGATAACTTTTAAGTAATTCTCCATAGTACATAATATCTTTTACAAAAAATCATCCTACAACTGTTCATGCCCGCGATTTCGCGGGTGTGTTCTAGTATTTATTAAAAACGGAACGTTATATTTATTAAAAACTGTTTAAAATCTTATGTATAGCGATCCTCGGATCTTCTTGGTTCTTGGCAGGAACAACGACATGTGTCGGTTCTTTGTGGCGATAAAGCCGTTATTTTGCCAAATTTCATTTGACTCGGTGGCTACATATTAAGCTGGAATAAGAAAAATGTCCAACGACGTTTTTCGTTAACTCAACGACTGAAAGTTAATTTTATAAGTAGATATAGCAGAAAATGAATAAAAAAAGTAAGACAATAATAATATCTAACAAAAGTACAAATATTTGCCTCATGTGAGTTTAAATATTGCTGATTCAATAAAATCTTCTCTACACAGTCGTTTTTCAAACGGTAGCCATTTTGTCCAAGTTGCATTTGAAATTTCATTTTTCAAAGCAGTTAAACGCGTATTTTTTATAATTGATCAAAACAAAAGTTAGATACACGAAGAGTAAAAACTGCCAGTAATTTTTTCGTATTAACAACATGTTTGGGTCTTAAAGGAATAAAATGCTTCCACACATTACAAAACGGTAGCCAATTTGTCCAAACGTCTGAAACGTCTAAAATCCTAAAGACGCTAATTTCCGACGTTAAATGTTCATGAGAATTAAAACAAATCGTGTTATGAAATTTGGAAAACGAGGTTGATGATTGCTGCCGAAAAAAAGATTAGTGCATGTTGCTATAGACTCCACCGGGGGACATAGATTCGACACAGGTTACCTTTTGCAATTTTTATCAATCTTTTATAGCTTTAAACGATTTATTC
Source organism: Mytilus trossulus (assembly GCF_036588685.1). Classification (NCBI taxonomy): domain Eukaryota; kingdom Metazoa; phylum Mollusca; class Bivalvia; order Mytilida; family Mytilidae; genus Mytilus; species Mytilus trossulus. The sequence goes on along the minus strand of NC_086374.1, from coordinate 45,605,376 downwards.
AAAAGAATTGGGAAATGGGGAAAAAATCCCATTACATAAACTTCTTCCAACTTTTGCAAAGACAAATTGGAGACACCAAGACAGTCCTCTAAATGTAAAATGCGAATTGAAATTTATGTTACGGCAGTTCTCCGAAATAGATCATTTAAAGTCGTCACTTCAGTAAGGTGCAAATTGAATCACCAATATTAAAAGACTTTTAAAATGCCAGTTCACGGAATTTTTTACTTTCGCGATTTGTCCTGCTATTCATGTTATAACTGTCGTGATGAAAGTAATGCCTGCACTAGCGAGCCGGAACTTTTCGTCAATATAAACTTGTGCATGAAATGGAGGTAAATACATTGAAAGACGAATCCCAAACAGCGACGAAACCCGTTTCATCCAATTAATAAAAACTCGGGATTATATTTGCCGTTTTCGCGGACGATCCAGGAGTAGATTGCTATATTTTTAAAATGTATATCAGAAGTAAACACTATAGATGACTTGGGAAATAATTCTCAAACCAAGGTTCAAGTAATTGAAGGGGCGTGTTTGGACAAGTTATGTGCCAGGGAATATTCAAATTTAACCAAGGGTAAAAATGTTCGATTTACTTGCAGAGTGTCAGATATATTTGTATTGGGGTTGAATTAAGATATAGAAATTTAACAATGACAGATGATATGCACCTTGAAAGTTAAACATCCTATGATAATTTTTTTTTATAGAAAACCGTATACATGTACTTCCGTCCCATCTTTCCTTCCTACATTACTTGCGACAGTTTTTTTAAATCGATTTCCACAACTCGACGTATTTTTTGATAAAAAGACATCACAAAACGAACAGAACCAAAATCAACCAACAATATAAAAAAACGAATAAAACTTGCAAAAAATAATCGAAGTCAAACACCCTCTTCGACGCCGCATTTTAAGAGTAACGCCGAATCTGATGTCAGAAGATGTAACCAAAGAAAATAAACAAAATAACAATTATACATAAATAACAACAGACGACTAGCAGTTAACTGACATGCAAGCTCCAGACTTCAATTAAACTGATTGAAAGATTATGATTTCATCATATGAATATCAGGCACAATGGTTTAGTATCATACCATCATAACATATATGAGAAGAACATAAGCCGTGTCATGCCAACAACTGGTTTTTGAATAAATATGTTTAGTTCCGATGCAAAGACCCTGCAAGTGTATCAATATTAACGCCAACATATGCAATCTTTAATGACCTGAAAACAGTATCGTTACTATATTCCTTCTTAATAAGTCTATTTAAAGGTTTTGTTAGTTTCTGCGGTGAATACTGACATTTTTGTGCTTTATAAAGAATATTTCCATAAACAATTGGATGTGAAATACCTAAACGTAAAAGAAGTCTGCATGTTGAGCTATATTTACGACTCGTACAAGTTGAGATATATAAACACCGTAAGATGGTGATAATAATTGTCTTTTGTTTTTGACTATGCGGTGTGGGCTTTGCTTATTGTTGAAGGCCGTACGGTGAACTATAGTTGTAAATGTCTGTGTCATTTTGGTCTTTTGTGGATAGTTGTCTCATTGGAAATCATACCACATCTTCTTTATAATATTGGCTTGCAGTGTCAGTCCACATTTAATTCTTCCATCAACTAGAGACATTTGACAGGCGCACCACCAATCGGTGTATTCAGGATATGCTATATAGACGGGTTATAATCACAGGGTTGACACTACTAAATTGTCAAATTGTTACCTATTGTAGTTTTTTAATCAGTAAGACTTTATAAGATAACAATACGAATACTACAAATAAGGCGTATAGGTACAGTTTTCAATTTGTTAGCGGGCATGACGTAAAACAGCGAATCAAAGAATTCAACTTTATTTATAACTAATATAGGACAATGCTGTTGATTAAAAAAATGCTCCATTCCAGGACCTTTTGTTTTCCAAATAATTAATATTACCAATAATTGATAAGTTTCAGTTAGACGGGTTCAAACAGAAAGATTTGAAAGCAGAAAAAACTGTGATAACTATCCTATAATCGGCATGACTTTATCAGATGGCAATACTAATACAAAAATAAGTCTTGCGCATAGTTATATACTTTAATTCAGCCACGGACCCGCGATATCACGGGTGTGTTCTAGTATATACTTATTAAGCTTCATGAAATACATTAAATATGAAATTTGGAGTTTTACCAAGGGAGCTAATAATTAATTAATAACACTGTCTGCCACACAGCATTTCGGGGACTCTCCCTCTGGTATCTTTACTCCCTCTTTTATAGCTGACTACGCGGGGGCTTTTCTAATTATTGGGGGCATTATGATGACCTATACAGTGGAGATCACTTCTAACCTCTCATTAGAACTGTCAGAATAATCTGTCATAGAACTGTTCTAACCTGTCCTAGAACAGTTCTAGCTAGAACTGTTCTACCCTAGAACTGTTCTAGGTAGAACTGTCAGGATCAGTTCTAGGTAGAACTGACTAAATCAGTTCTAGGTAGAACTGTCAGGATCAGTTCTAGGGTAGAACTGTCTAAAACTGTTCTAGGTAGAACTGTCCAAATCAGTTCTAACCGTAGAACTGTCAGCAGAACTGACTAAATCAGTCAGGACTGTAGAACAGTTCTAAATGACGTCACTACAGTAAGGGCACTTTAGAATTTAGAAGAAATAAATCACTTCCATATTACTTTGCTATTTAATAGCAGATTGTCTATATTTTTTACTAATCAAACGTTACATGTACAAATATCGAAGTGAATTGAAGGTTATCCAACTCATCGGAGAAACATTTTTATAAGATTGCATAGAAAACATCATTGTTTACGTTTCTTCGTTCCCCGTCTTTTACAGTCTCTTCATAAAACTTAGTCTCGATAACCCAGACGCATATTTAAATATAGCGTCTGGGGTGATTAACCGGACTGGTCAGATATTTATAGGGGGCGTAACAAATAATTAAATATAGAACATATCTATAAATAGCACTTCCGGTATCCCCATTCTATTTAAAAACAATTAATGCAAACAGTAAACAGTGTAACGTTACATGTATAAAAGTTATGTGATTATTAAAACTGACATTTTGTAGTTGACCCTATTTTGCCCAACTTGCAGATGGGCAAATTTAAAAGAACGATCGAAAACTGTAATTTATAGCGGTGGTCATTTTTCCTGAATTTTGTGTCACATGTAAAAAAAAAATAATTAAGAATTAAGACAGAATTTTTTTTCGTGGGAAAAATTTGGTTGATTATATAAAGAAACAATGTAGCATGACTGTAGAGTGCCCTCATTATAACAAGGTCTGGATCAGCCACTGTTTGTGTATAGGGGGTATCACGCTCCGCTATGCGCTAAGAGAGCCCAGGTATCCGTATCGGTGGACCGTTGTACATAAAGCCATACAATATACCCTAATTTTCTGGTGAATTATAGTTTCTCCGACATGTATCCCGAACGGCCTATAATCTAGGACCTCATCTTTATATTTATTGTCATTTTTTCAGTCCTGAACATTTAATACCAATATTTACCACAAGACGATAACCAAGCAACCCAAAATCAATCTATTTTTATATTATAAAACACCACGTTTAATATTCTCTTATCTTCATACTATAAAATGCTCGATAAAATGTCATTTTTCTATATTTGTATTATAGCATACACTCTCTATTCTATGAAATATTTTCCACTTGACGTTATAAGCAACCAACAATTTATATTGTATCCACATTAGTCTGTATTCTTTATTTTCCCCCCTTTTTTCTTAGTTTTGTCTCGTTATTCTTATTTCTGTAAATCCTTGTTATAATTTATGCTTTCCTTTTTATATAATCTTTCAGATATCTGACGCACTTACCTAACTCGAAAAGCACACATCAAGTTACGTTTATGGAAAGAAAAACAACTCATACAAATACTGAGATTTCAATGTAGAAAATCCTCCATAACAACTTATTACTGGCAGATTAGTGAGATCATACAATGAGCCAACTTTTTATTTACAAAATTAACTGATCTTAAAATTGCAAACGACAGAATAGTCTGAATGTTTCACAATAATCTATATCGCCTAATCCTTTTGGGAAGAAAACATTTAGGGACCAATGTTCACACAATACCACTTTGTCGGTCTCCGTGTCCATGAGGAAATACATAAGTTAACCAGTCATTCATGAAACCCAATTTAATACTCTCTGAATACATGTATAAATCAATCACATGGAAAAGATGGAATGGGATTTGTCCCATACTGCATAACTTGTAAAAAAAATAACTGAAAAGTGTATTCTCCTACTACAAACTATTATGCTGAGTTCACACGTAATATATTATATACGAATTTGATTCCAATATCCATCATGTATTTAAGGGCAGCTTCACAGAAATTCTCCTGTACATGCGAACCTTTACATAAAATAAGTAGATTGGTATGATTGCTGATGAGAACAACCTAGCAAAGTTCAAATGACATGGATGTTCGCAAATATAATCACTGCTGGGCCTTCAATATTAAGAAAACTCCATACCATATAAATAACTGAGAAGGGCCAGACATGTAAATGAGATAAATTCAAACGTGAAAACTGTTAAATTTCTTATATGATTGTTGATTTGTTTTATTTCTCTGACATATCTGACAACAATGTGATTCTTGATTTTTGTTTTATTTACTTAATGACTGTCTGTGTACCTTTTTTCGCTTTATGGTTGCTGTCAGTATAATGTTTATACTGTGATTATAATGATTGCTGGCAGCTTCAGTATTTCAAAACAAATCTTTGAATATTTTTTTCTTATAAAATTGGAGCTGTTTATGATACAATGAAAATTCAAGTATTATAGATTTTTTTTTAATTCTTCACATTTTACACATAATATCTGTGTCCAGAAATCTTCATTGGTTTGTCTACAAAAGAAAGTAAATGTTAAAATCATATTAATTTTTGGTCACCAGCATAGCATATATGAAAAACAAAATGTTTGGAAAAAACATCATATATAAATAAACATTTTGAAATGTCTTGGTGCAAGCTGAATCCCGCTACAGCATGCAAGATTATCTCGCTGTGTTGATGACACAACCCATTGGTAGCATTGGGTTGTTTCCTGTTCTTTTGTCGGGTTGATGTCTCTTTGACACATTCCCTGTTTGTAATCTCTATCAAAATCATGCATGAACTGTTATCACTATTGAAGGCCATTCCGTTGCCTATAAGTGCTCACATCCACCTTGTAACTTGGGGTGGATAACTGTTTCATTGGTATTCAAACCACATCTTCTTATTTTTATAATGTTGACCTTTTGGTACTTTTATTCTCAACTTTTGTTTAAGTCAACAGTATGTCCTCTTAATTATGTTGATGTCTACTTTTGGTAATGTATATCACTGGGATCAGTCATCGGTTGTTGCCTCATTGAGACCTCCTTTCATTGATGCTGGATCTATTGTTTTGCATAAAATCGAATTTTCAGTGTTTTCCTCATGCCATGTTTTTATTTTAAGGTTTAGAAAGCCAATTGGTATATATTCACCGACAACATTGTATGATTTCTTTTATGATTTTTTTTTAGTATGGAAAAAATGCCTTTTAAAAGTGCAAAAAAAGTATTGTCCAGTTGACCAGTCCAGACTTTGTTTACTAACAGTATATGTAAACTACTTTTTATAACAACGTGTCCCACTTCTTCTATGTTTGTTTAAGCTTAATGCATTTGTTTAAAAAAAATCGAGCACAAATCATTTACACCGTTTGGTATATGTTCAAATTGGCATCTTCTAGATATACTTTGTTTGGTTTTCTTCTGCTAATGGTTTTGGATTGCTTTCCCTCTTTTAAATGTGTACAACATTGCGCATCATTCCTCCCCCTTTTTTTTTTACACATATCAAAATGCGTACTCCATTATACATTGCAGACAGATACAACAAACTTATCCTGGATGAAGTTCATATTTCATAGCACTTTCAATAAAATTTATAAAGTTAAAGATAATACAAATCAACCACAAAATGTATTTATAGCGTACACACGACTGTTCGAGTGGTCCCAGTCAATACAAAAATTGCCATTTATTATATTATTAACTGCTTGCGTAGCACGGACATACATGAAAGAATATAACTACTCAGTGTTTCAGGTTGTATTAAAATTTATGTAACAGTTTGTGTTGTTATATTATGATTATATCTTACCAAAGTTTGATGTGCTGTTATTTTCCTATGCGGTGATGGAAGCCATGCTGTCTGGTGTTTTCCACGACTTGTATGTCGTCACAGAAAAATATAAATAGCTTTAAACAACAATCGGTACACTCGGGCTTTTCAATAGTATTATCGTAATATAATTTCTTCCGAAGTCAATAACCAACTTCTTGGTTATTCGTCTTGGACATTATCTTTAAATACAAGCTAAAAAATCCGATACTATTCCGAATGTCATAAATTACCATTTTTATATCACTTGTCATCCAGACGCTCTACTTTGAAAAATAAAGCGGCTGGATGATCGAGACTACATAAAACTCTGCATTTGATTCATGGAAGTTTTACCTTGAATTGTTTACCTTGGATTTACATTCATGATTTAAGATTCTGTTTTGACAAATGTTCAAACGAAAATTGTACAGTGGATGAATAATGGGATATTATAACGAAAAAAGTGTTGTTAAACGTAAAAAAACTATGTAGGCTACATTTGCATTATATCGTAAATAATCTGGGAGTGTGGAAGTTGGAACGTCAAAAAAATATACTCAATGTGAACATGAATGAAACATTTGCCACTGGACTTTAGGCTACAAACAAAACCAATCATTTTCCTCCTTCAAATTATTCCAAGAAGAGAACTTCTCATACATGTACTTTTCATTTTAAAATAAAGTATATGAATCAGTCATGAAGTGTTGGATGATGCCGTTAAATAGTTTTGTTTAAAAAAAAACCATCATGAACTACACTGACTTAATAAGTCACTTTTGTGACGATTCATTATTTAATAATTTAATTTTGGATGTAACAGGTCTCTGATTGGCTGACGTTATTTTGTTATCAGCCCATAGATAAAAGTTAGTCATGTGACCGTATCGTCATCAACGTTTTTTCATGGTTTGCCAAGGTTTAAATTGGAAGTTAGAATTAAATTATAAGAAATGACTAATATTTTTTTCTGTCTATTTGAAATAACATAAAAAAATGTGGTGCATGCACACTGTTAAAAAATCCTGCTACCCGCGTTATTCAGTGTGCACCAAATTTTTTATGTTATTTCTTCATAGACAGAAAAAATATTACAGTCATTTCTTTAATAAATAATAATATTATCGATACAGAGAGGAAATAAGGGCGCGCTTAAAATCTATTTTGAAATTTGGTATTGTCTTTATCATGCAGTATCTATCCTGACATAGGAATATTATTGGTTTACAATGAGGCCATACATGTACATGTATATATTAACATGATAAAGTATATATGTTCAGTTTTGGTTGATGCGGTCAAATAATGTTGTTATTAAAGCAACTCAGTCTGATATATCGAAACTACTGAAATTTGTTAGCAATTCAATATTTTGAATATAAAGAGGACATGCTGTCATTTGAATTATACTATCCATCGTGATTGGTTGTTGTCTGCTCTTTGGTCGGGTTGTTGTTGCTTTGACACCTTTCGCCATTTCCTTTCTCAATTTTAAAAGTGATTTACAATGCAGCTATATGATTATCTATATATTAAGATTTACATAATAAAGTGAAAATATGGTCAGTTTTGGTTGCTGCAGACACACAATTTTGTTATACCAGTCTGTCTTCGGTATGAAATCTACTGAAATTTGTTTATGATGCAATATTTTTATTAAAAAGAGGACATGCTGACACTGTTAATTGATGCAAAAGAAATTAGGTGTTCCAAAGTATTTCTATCATTTGTATTATACAATCAATTACAAGAGTTAACAGTACATAAAAAAGAGCAAATATGGTCAGTTTTGGCTGATGTAGTCATATATGGTCAGTTTTGGTTGATGCTGTCAAATATGGTCAGGTTTGATTGATGCAGACAAATAATTTCAGATATGAAATCTAACGATGTTTGTTTCTGATGCTATATTTTGAATAAAAGTAGGAAATGCTGGCACTCTCAATCGATGAAATTTTTTTTTGTGGTCTTTAATTTCCAATATTGCAGTTATTTATATACTACAGTCCCTCTTGACCTAAAATTATAACTGAAGTACTGTGCAGCTATATAGACTTGCATAAAAAAAGCAGATATGGTCAGTTTTAGTTGATGTGGTCAGTAGATTTTATTACACAACTCAGTCTAAAGTATGAAAACTACTGATATTTGTTTACGATTAAATACTTTGAATAAAAAGAGGACATGCTGGCACTATAAATTCATGCGAACAAAGTTTTGAGGTCATTGTTTTCCAATATTGCTGTAACTTGTATATTCCAGTCCCTCTTGACCTAAAATTATATCTGAATTACTGTGCAGCTATATAGATTTGCAGAAAAAAAGAGCAAATAAGGTCAGTTCAGATTGATGTGGTCAAAAGATTTTATTACATGACTCAGTCTGAAGTATGAAAACTACTGATATTTGTTTAAGATTCAATACTTTAAATAAAAAGAGGACATGCTGGCACTTTAAATTTATGCGAACAAAATTTTGAGCACATTGTTTTTCAATATTGCTGTAACTTGTATATTACAGTCCCTCTTGACCTAAAATTATAACTGAATTACTGTGCAGCTATATAGCTTTGCAGAAAGAAAGAGCAAATAAGGTCAGTTTATATATAAAAAAGAAGATGTGGTATGATTGCCAATGAGACAACTATCCACAAAAGACCAAAATGACACAAACATTAACAACTATAGGTCACTCACAGTACGGCCTTCAACAATGAGCAGAGCCCATACCGCATAGTCAGCTTAGATTGATGCGCTCAAAAGATTTTATAACCCGACTCAGTCTGAAGTATGAAAACTACTGATATTTGTTAACGATTCATTACTTTGAATAAAAAGAGGACATGCTGGCACTTTAAATTCATGCGAACACAATTTTGAGGTCATTTTTTTCCAATATTGCTGTAACTTGTATATTACAGTCCCTTTTGACCTAAAATTATAACTGAATTACTGTGCAGCTATATAGATTTGCAGATAGAAAGAGCAAATAAGGTCAGTTTAGATTGATGCGGTCAAAAGATTTTTGTATAACAGATCCGTCCGAGGTATGAAAACTACTCGTAAACAGATATCACATTTGTTTAAGATTCATTATTTTAAATTAAATGATGACATGCTAGTATTATAAATTGATTGCAAATAAAATTTTGAAATCATTTAATGTTTGCCAATATAATTGGTATCCTTGCCTAAAAATAAACTGGATTCCTGCAGTGTGCAGCTAAATGTATATAGATTTATATGAAGAAATCAAATATGGTCAGTTTAAGTTTATAGTGGATCGATGGCAGATCCAGAGGGGGCGACCCCTTTTTTTGACGATCAATGCATTTGAATGAGGACATATAGTTGGACCCCCCTTTTAAAACTGCTGGATCCGCCGGAACAACGTATTACATTATAGATGGTCAGATAATTTTGTTATTTAAAACGAGCCATCCTGACTCCCGGAATGACAAATGTAAACAATTGAAATAATAATGCCCCCCCCCCCCATATTAACGGCCTAATTAATCTTCAAAAAATGAAAGAAAAACAAATAATTTATGTAATACATCAACTAAAGAAAATCACTGAATAACAGGCTCATGACTTGGAACAGTCACATACATGCAGAATATGGCGGCTTAAACATGTTCTCTTGCCGACGAAAAATTTGAAATAAAACTGGCAAAATAGCAAAACTTTTTATAATATTAATCGCTATTTTGTCGAAGCCTTTATATTTAGTCAAAGATTTCTTAAAAATTATAAATCAATTCTAGCCGTAGAATTTATAAATCAATTTTAGCAGTAGGATTTATAAATCAATTCTAGCCGTAGAATTTGTAAATCAATTCTAGCCGTAGAATTTTTAAATCAATTCTAGCAGTAGAATTTATAAATCAATTCTAGCCGTAGAATTTGTAATCAATTCTAACCGCAGAACTGTTCTAGAAGTAGAACTGACCAAAGATTTGGTCAGTTCTAGGTAGAACTGTCAGGATCAGTTCTAGGGTAGAACTGTCAGGATCAGTTCTAGGTAGAACTGTCCAAATCAGTTCTAGTTAGAACTGACCAAGTCAGTTCTAGCTAGAACAGTTCTAACCTAGAACTGACTAAAAGGTGTCAGGCTGACAGTTCTACGTACTGTTCTAGAACAGTTCTCCTGACAGATTCTGACAGATTTAATGAGAGGTTAGAACTGATCTCCACTGTAGTTGTTAACTTCTGTGTCATTTAGTCACAGAGTCTTCCTCATCGCTTCCCTCAATCTTATTCTATCACCAATAGTTTTAACACCTAGTCTGATCAAGTATTAATCAGTAAGGTGCTGAAAAGTGTCATCCTCTATCCTCTCATCTTTAAACTTTTGAAAGGTTCGCAGATTAAGTTCTGCAAGAGCACGTTGTATAGCAGACAGTATGAAAATAATCCCGAAAAAATTGTCCGGCTTCGTATGTTTTCGGTTATTTTCGGAAGTCTACCACCACCACATAATGAAAAAAGCACTGAATATAATTGATTAACCACCTAGTATAATATTTTTTGAACCGAACATAAAACATTTTGACCACTGATCATAAAGTTGTTTGTACTGAACATAATATATATTTTACAGAACATAATGATCAATCTACAGAACATAATATTTATTTCACTCAACATAATGATAACACTACTGATTATAAAGTGTGTTTGACTACTGAATATTTCGGTTTCTGTAGTTAACATAATGATAAATCTACATAATATACAAATATGTTGACAGAAGATATTTTCAAAAGTACTGAATATAAAGACAAATCTACTCAATAGAATAATTACCTACTGAACATAAAGCCAAAACTGCTAAGTATATTGATTAAAGTGCTGAATATAATACCAGATCTGCACAATATAATGATTATTCTACTGATCATTATGATGTTACTGCTCAACATAATTGTTATACTACTGAACATAATGAAAAGGGCACTCATAATCGAGAAAAAACCGCTGAAAATAATTAAATGAGCACAGCATATACTAAATATGAACAACGGAAGACAGCTATGGCGTTCCATAGATTTGTATTTAAATTTTAACGTTGTTATCAATAAATAATATAATTTTGGATGTAACGCGTCTTCTGATTGGCTGACGTTATTTTGTTATGAGCATAGACATAATTTAGTCATGTGACCGTGACGTCATCAACGATTTTCATGGTTTTCTACGGTTTAAAATGGAATTTAGAATTGAATTAAAAGAAATGACTGTAATATTTTTTCTGTCCATTCGAAATAACATAAAAAAAATGTGATGCACACTGTTAAATAACACGCTACGCGCCTTATTCAGTGTGCACCAAATTTTTTATGTTATTTCTTCATAGACAGAAAAAATATTACAGTCATTCCTTAAATATTTAATTATTTACGAGAAATATGAAATTTACTATCATTGTCATAAACTCTACATACAGCAAATAGTTGAAAAGAAATTGATAAAACATATTTATAACCGCTAAACAAACCTCTATTGAGACAAACTCGACAAACAGTTATGAATACAAATATGAATATTTCTTAGAATTGACGGTCATCCTTTAAAAGTTACGGTCAGCCTTTACAATTTACCGTCATCTTTTAACCAATTACGGTCAGCCTTGTTATGAATCGCTAATCCTGTTACGGTCATCTCGATTACGATTTACGGTCTTCCTAGCGAATTTTTCAAATCCAAATTCCCGTTTTATACACGTTCTTCGGTAGAGATTTGTGACTTCCGTGTGAATTTTTAATAAATTTACATCGTTTCAAAGTATGCTTTGTAAAGAAAATGATGTAGAAACACCTTAACAGACAATAAAAAAACTGACCTAATTTTTCATCCGACATCTTGGGATGACCGTGAATGCAGTTACGGTCATCAGCTTTACCCGAGTGATCTAGGTACAATTATTAAATTTTACTTTCAATAAAATATCCTTCTTATGTTTTACCAGATTTTTATATAAATTTTGTACAGTTACGCACAAACAATGTCGTCGCAGGCAGCCTTCCTGATTGCGATAACATTTGATGCTCTCATGTGATAACATGAGCAAAACGACGGGTGCCACATGTGGAGCAGGATCTATTTACCCTACTGGAGCACCTGAGATCACACCCAAATTTTATTCGGGTTCGTGTTGCTTAGTGTTTAGTTTTTTCATGTTGTGTCTTGTTATACTATTATTTGTCTGTTTGCCATTTTCGTTAATATATACGGCCGTTAACGGGACATATTATGGTGTACCGTTGTCTGTTCATCCGTCTGTCCGCGTCCGTCTGGTCGTCGTCAAGATGTCCGGCATTAACCTATTTGCATAAAACTTTGGAGAATTGTTTATATCTATTGACGTAAGCTCCTTTCGATTTTTATTAATTTCTGATATGACATTATTCTTTGAAAATGCGACGGTCGTATCATGCGTTCTTGGCGCTGCTGTTAGCCACGGCATGGTCAGATTATGTTTCGATCTATAAGTTTGAATGTCTATCTGGTATCGTTCACCCGGCCTATAATTATTCCAAAATTCTGTAAACAGAAGTGCAACTTAGTGTATTGGACCTTTTTGAGCTGTCAAATATAGGTTTGGTAGAGAAACTTTTACATTAAATATATTTATGAATTGAATGATGGTAGTTTCAAGAAAACAATAAAAATGTAACTGGAAGTATATGAATTGTTGGTAATATTGAAATTCAAAGCAACACAATCTCAGGTATACCAAATATAATATAGAAGTGACCCCTATGCTTACTTAATGAACTGGGCTTAGGGAAATGCGAAAATCATGCATTGAGCTTTGCTTTGTTTTAAATTCCAGTCTTCTTTGTGTTTGTATTTAAAATACGGAATAAAGTAAATAATGGTACGACCCATGTTTTAAAGAATTGGTTAAATTGTAGGGTTATCTATGGTCGGGAGAGAAAACTTAATGCATCCTGGTTTAAAGAGCATCCATGGCTAAGATGATCGATATCTACGGACGCACTTTATTGCGGAAGTCTTCGTGGATAAAGGTGTCAAAGATAAACTTTTCTGATTGGGTTAATTTTTCTAGATATGTTTTTTCTAGAAAAAGAGGGATCGTGTCATGCCTGGTCGGAAATTGCGGCCGAGAGTGTGAAATCGGTAAAAACTGAATCGGTCATAAGTATGTTTTCTTCGTCGAAAAAAAAACAAGTTCTTAGAAACAGTCATATCCTTGATAAGATTATTCGAGCATTACTACTGTGTGGTAAACAGAACATTGCTATTAGGGGTCATACCGAAGAAAGAAGTAATTTCATGGCAATCCTAGTACGTGAATTCGCAGAAGATAATCCAGTGTTAAAAGAACACATTCAGAGTACTACTGCAAGGTACAAATATAATTCCCCTGACGTTCAGAATGAACTTTTGATAATATGCGGGAAACAGATTTCTGATAAAATAGTCGAAGATTGTAATGAAGCTGGTTTCTTTTCTGTTCTTGGCGATGAATGTACGGATAAGTCAACAAAAGAACAAATGTATATTTGTTTAAGATTTATAGATCCTGGGACCAAAGATTTAGGAAAGATTTTCTTTGTTTTGTGGAACCCGAAAACACAAAGGGCGAAACAATCGCTAGATGCTTATTAGGCACATAATAAAAAGAAGGCGTCGTCGTCGACAGAATGAGAGGACAAGGTTACGATGGTACCCCTTACATGTCCGGCAAATATCGAGGCGTCCAGGCAATAGTCCTGGAACGAGTGTCTACAGCAACATACGTACATTGCAAAGCCCACCAACTTAACCTGGCTCTAATTCATTCTTCAAAAGAACCGTGTGTTCGCAATATGAAGGGGACTGTTCAGGATATTGCATTTGCGTTTGGCAATATTCATGGTATTAGCAAAGAGACTCAATGCCTTTGTAAATGAGCTTATTAATTGTTATGAAAACGTCAAGGAAGCAATGGAAAAACGCTCCTAGCTAACAACGTTATGCGAAACTAGATGGTCATCTCGGGCAAATTCTTTGTTCACATTTAAGTCGGCCTTCCCCGTAGTTGTTCATGCCTTAGAATATTTCCGTGATAATCGAGATGAAAAAGCTGGTGCTTACATAACTGCATCAGAGATAAAGTTACATTTACCAATAAATATTTTGAAGCTTAATATCTTTAAAATGGTTACAACAATGCATTGAGTTATATGATATTAACATATAGTTTATATGACAAACATCTTTTGACTTTTTCTTAGGTTGATCAACCAAATAAAAGACTCCGTTCGTGTTTTGTTTTTTTAAATTAAATTTGTTGTTATTTTTCTCAGTTAATTTACATCCTAGTACATATTGTTCATCTTGTTATTTTCGTTGATATGTCATGTGCCACTCGGATTTGAAAAATAATATTATTCAGCATGCAATTATACGTCACTCATGTTCGAGATAGCTGTAAAATAAAAATATGTTTCGCAGAGATTACTAATGCTATGATTTTGTATCTAAGATTAGACAGTTTGTCGTTGTTGCAGTTCGGAAGAAGCCGTATTATGAATATGGATATACTTAGATAAAGCATAGAATGAAACAAGATATTTGGCAGATACACATTAGGTCAGGCCAAACGTGAAGGGATGTTCCGGAATTATTTCTTTTAAACGAGTAATGAAAAAGCTGAGGACACCCATCCTTCGAGAATTGTACGGCTTTCATAGTGGTTTAAGCAGGTCCAATGTGTTGCTTATAAATCGCAGAGACAACATATAAGATATGTCATTTTCACAAAAGTACTGAACGAAAAGAAAAACACTTAATATAAGTAAACACATTCATGAAAACGGTTCCTTTTCTTTTTTTTTTGAAAACGTGGTTTAAAACCTCTAAGAGTCGTAATTAAGGAAGAGTAACTAGGCAAGTGCTTTTTTTATATTCAGATATAATGTCCGGTCACTCAATAACCAAGATTTCAACGAGTGATTTCAAAAAAGCAAATTCTAATCGGAGAGTCCTTTGTACAATGGCAAAATCAAAAGTTTAAACAAATCAAACGATTGGAAAACAACTGTCATATACATGAATTGGTACAGGCATTTGCTTATGTAGAAATCGGTGAATTGAACTTGGTTTCATGGCTATCAACGCACTGGACATTACACCAAGGATACGACCGAAACAAAAATGTCTGCTTTATATCTTGATCTTTTCTTGAATAAAATCAACGACAAACTGGACGATTCGAGTTTATAATACATAATGATTTAAAACTTCAAATGTATTCTCTAATGCTACTAACAAGAAAACGGAATTAAAGTTGCATTGTTCTGATATATCATACATCATTTATTGAAAAAGGCATCATTGCATATACAAAATGTTATGGAATTACTGCAGCAAACAATATTGGAAAAAAATATTGTCCAATAAGGTTTGATATGGATATAACATTACAAGAGTATAAACATTAAAATTCAATACGGTTTTATAATCTTCCAGATGTTTATAGTCTGTATTATCCTAAACACCTCTTTGATCACTGTTACGTAAAATGAATGAATATAACACTTTAAGAACTTATTAAAAATGTATGAACATTAATTTGGTATTGGCACCAAGTAATTTCAACAAAGATACAGAATAGTTTGTGTTATCTTCAGAGGAACGATACTCTTTATGCAATCAATTGGATAATTCTTTAAGCTATCATACTGTGAGTTGAGCTGTAGAAGAGGGTGAACTAAAAGAACTTAAAAAAAAAGGATCGAGAAGTTCCTTCTTCAATAGTAATAATCGTCGTGTTACTATAGTAAAGTGAAAATCTGTCGATGAACAGTTCTTCTATTTCCTAACCCTAGGACATTACCTGGCTAATTAACCTTAGGTAAATTAGAAAAGTAGAACTCCCAAACAATCACGAACAGTTTTTGACGAACAAAGGATAGACAAGATAGAACTTTACAGATCGAAACAATATACAATTGAAAAATACATTTAACGAACTTGATACAGAAACACAAAATTAAAGTAGCCCGAACAAAATAAAAAGTATTTGCCCGACTTTGATCCCAAACTCTCATAATAATCTCCATGTTAATCCTGTCTTTCTGAACGATCAGTCAATTTTGTTTATACATCTACAAATTAATGTAAATATATTGCACTTTGTAAATACAGCTGTTTTTTTTTAAACCATGCCTTTTTTGGAGAGATTTAGAACATTAATAAATAATTAATTTTGTTTACATACTGTTTACATCCCAGTTCTGATCTGTAGGTTGCATCTCATAGAGACATACCTATGTTGCCAGAAAATATACACGCGAATATTGTTTATATTGAAATCCATGGTAACCCTACAGTCGAGGTAGGGATAGTTTAGAAGTTACGTATTAGTTTAAAACCTTAGAAGTTCGGAGCATATAAACGTTGAAAATATGCCACACAGCCCTATATTTTGACCTTTGAAAAAATTGTAGTGCATGTGAACTTTCCATTCCAGGATTTGAATTTGTTTTTAAAACTTCATAGTAAAAGTGGTACAGTTTTAGCCGTAAGGGAGTTCCTATGGGAAAATGCATTGTCAATATTTACAGAAATGCAACCTATATGTCTTTTGTCCTGTAGTGTTGATTAGATTTTTTCGTATTTATTTAAAAGAACCATTAATACTGTTATAACAACCTATTTATTGAAAAATTCAGCCCAGCATACAGATCAGTCTTGACAAACTTCCAACAACTATCAATTTGAAAATTAATACCTTCCCAAGTATAAAAAGTCAAATTGTATGTCAAAACTGGAAAAGGCCTCTTCTACAATTAAGTTGACCTCGATACAAATGAATCCGGACGTTGACGCGTTCGAAGCGATAATGAGGACAACATTTAGGATGACAATAATTTCGAATGCCTCTCTAGAACTTATTTGAGTATAATAAATATGTCGATGTGCATGTCAGTTTATTTATTCAATTATACAGTTGTTTTAAGTTTTAGATATTGTATAAAACGTTTGAAAAAACTGCTACATGCAAAACGCACAGACATGGTGCAATTTTATACGGATTATGATAAAAACAATGCTGAATATATTTTCGTGCATACACCTTTGCTTATTAATACCTTAAGCAATACTAAATAACTATAGGCCGGGTAAATTCAGTAAATAAATATACGTCATCAGGGACCGCCCATTTAGGGGAGAGCTTTCTGTATAACACTGAAGTTATATGGTCTTCTGATTGGCAGATACTGTTTGTAATAAATATTTTTTGGTAGATGGATCCAAACTAGAGTTGAAAAAAAATAAAAAATAAATGTTGAATGTACTAATTTTTTTCCCTTCAGGGTTGAAAGTAATGGGGGTCAGTATGGGAATTCAGTGCGAATCTACATTGTTTGTAAACAAGGCCATGTGAATGCCCAAAAATGCCGCATGACCCTATGTTTTTATTGTTGCAAAAGATAGGGCTACATTTGTACTTGGAGTTTCATGAATGATATATGAAAGATTTTAATTTCTAAAGGTAAATCAGGTATACATTTATTTCCACACATAGATTAGCATTAAAGTCAATGGGAGATTTTTTACTGAATTTACCCCTATAGGAAAATATGCACCTTTTCACTGTACTTGTCCAAGGCCACACAATAATCGCAAAACTCATTTCCTGTAAATGTTCATGTAAAGGAAGGATTTTGGAACCATTTAAAGCTGTTTTTTACACAAATTTCTATCTTTAACTGCGGCTATCCAGGATGCACTCAGTGTACAGTGAGAGAAGCATGAAGTATATTTTAAAAATCAGTTTTGTGTCCAGATTGAAAAAAACAATAGAAATTACACTTGAGAGTTATGATATCAATGAAAGGCATGAATATTATCCCCATTTACATCACATTTTACACATGTTTCTTCTCATAATGTATAAAATCATATGAAAAAAATGGATTACCTCCCTTTGACGGAGTGTTTTTTTTTTTTTAGCTGTGTTCCCCATGTTAAGTTGTAGAACAAGTGGTAAATAAGCACTTTTCTAGTATTTTAACACTCGAATAATCTGACCGCATGCAGGTATTCATTTATTTTTACATAACGCTTTGCGTTTCTTTATTTTAAGAATATACTAGACAAGTTTCATGATTACAGGTCCTTCATCTATGAAACAAGTGTTAAAATGTTTGTAATTGGATTTTTAAGTTAAATTATTGCTTTTAAATACTCTAAATTGTTACTTCAATCTCCCAAATATAAATTTTGGTCATATCTAATCTTATTTTTCATATTTTGCACTTTTTTCTACTTCAGTTCTAGCTGTCTAGTTTTGGCGAAGAACCCATCCTGATGTCCGGGTAACAGGAATTTCTGCAAAGTGATTGTCAATGACATTTTGTGAAATTTACAAGTAATTAAAACACAGATTTAGTATAATGAAACACAATTGTTGTTTTATTTGGTATGAAACTGCTTAAAAAAGCCTTTGGAAAGTCTTTTTGTGGTCTTTTCATGGTATTCAACCAAACACTTCCATATACGGAAAAAAACTAACTAAGAGTACACCAAGACTTTAGTTTCTAGATGTACTTGCAATACTACTCAAAGCAAACACAGAAAACAATTCATATTTATTAAACATAGTATTTTACACCATTCTTTTAAAAACAGTCAATGCCCAACTGTATATACCAAATATACATTGGCCGCAGTATGGACTGTAGTATAAATTTTGCTCTATCTTTACAAATTCAACATTTTTGAAGGTTGTATTGAAACTGGAACTTGAAAATTGGATACATTACATGTTTATTACAAAAAAAGATGGAAAAGAAGTAAAGAAGTCTCTTATACATTGAATTACTACGTGCCTTCAAATGTGCCCTAGAAATTAGAATAAACGCAATACCATACCATCGCGTTCGTTGTGCGTTTTGAAATAATCACTGTACAGTTCGTTGACAAAAACCATCACAAATCACTTTCTTGTCAAGGTTTTCGAGATGGTGTCGGCGACCCTTTTTCTATATTTTATTGTAAATGTTTATCTGTTAACTTAGTCAAAGAAGTTGAAGTTAAAATATCTGTCATACAACACCAACATTGTAATATTTAACCAGCGTACATCTGCTGGGAATGTTTTTATTGAAAATTGAGACTTTCAATGTTATTCCAGATGAAATGAACAGTTAATAAATATAGTCCAGAGGAAATAAAGTTTCAAAAAGTATAGTACAGTCATTAAGACTTTAATGACTTTTTCACAATTTGAGGCTCTTCCAAATGCGGATGTTGGTCCAAAAACTTAATTTGCCGTATGCCATAGATGGCATTCCAAGTGCTTTTTTTAAATTATTTTTTTTACATATAAAGCTTTATAGATGTGGTGTGATGGCCAGTGAGACCACTTTCCACCAAAGTTTAAATGAAGCGGGTGTATAAAGCCATTATTATAGTCCAATGTACAACATTTAACAATGAGGAAAACCAAAACCATACAGTGGGCTAAAAAAGACCCCGATGTAAAAAAAATATGAAAAATTAAAACGAT
Source organism: Mytilus trossulus (assembly GCF_036588685.1). Classification (NCBI taxonomy): domain Eukaryota; kingdom Metazoa; phylum Mollusca; class Bivalvia; order Mytilida; family Mytilidae; genus Mytilus; species Mytilus trossulus. Next base: position 45,585,631 of record NC_086374.1, on the reverse strand, counting down.
AAAACTAACGGTTATTTAATTATCACTTATGAATTATGTATTAAAGAAGAAGAACAAAAATGACAGATCTATATAACCAATGTACTACAGGATCCTGACGTTGGACCGACACAAAAGTGCAGCGGGATTAAACATGTAAACCCCCAACCCTCTCCTTAACCTAGAGCACTGCAAATGGCTAAACTCAAAATGTCGGTACAAGGCACAAAAATCATAAACATAAAATATCGACAAAGGAGTAATTGTAGTAACTGATAGTTATTTCAAAGCGAATTACATCTAAGAAGTAAATCATGTATCTAAAGTGTTTTAAATCAGTTTATCCTACGCTTTTGAGTAAAGTGCCGTAATAAAACGCATGAACTTGTGTAATGCCAAATATAAACAGTATCGATAGTATGTACGGTATTATGAGTTATCATAAGTGTGCATATATTGTAATAATGCTAAAGGATGTTTTGATTTAAGAGGTACAGCAAAACTTTCTTTATTGTGGCCATTTTTTTTTATTTAGGAAAGAATTTGGTGAATGCGACTGGGAAATATACTATTAGATATGATCACTTTGGTTTTTTTCCGACCGGCAGTAAAAACTGATCGAAGTTGACCACCCGTTTAGTTGTGTGGGATGTAAAAGTACTCAGTCACGTTCAGTCCGAATGGGAATATAAAATCCAATGTCTCGTGTAAAGATAGTAGCACGCTAACTACACTGTACGAACCACTGCAAAAACTGTAAGAGAGGTCTATAAATATCCGGCTGAAAGGCAACATTTGTGTCCTCATTCAATATACATCATTTTATCCATAGGCAGTCCAAAAGGTAGTATGTGTTGCTACTTTGCGCTTATCCTGAACATGCATGACGTACATATTTGCAAGTGAACGTTAAGCAATTAACAATCAGCCATTACGTACGCGTGTCATAAACAAATAAAAGGGTCCATACATTGTTCAGTACCAACATGAAAGAAGAAACACAGCAAATGTCTAAGATTAGGTTGATGATTGATGCTTTGCTCAACCCATAATTTACCAATGACGCCAAGGGTAACTGGGGAATATAAATATAGTCCCTGTGGTCTTCTGCGAAATAAATCAAAATTTGAATGAAATGCATATGGGTATAGACTTTAAGGTGCTTATAATAACCAGAATGACCAGACCAATCATTTAGATTTTTGCACCACAGTAGAACGACTGTAATGTTCGAGGAATTTACGCATATTAATCTTTATACCTTAAAAATTAAACAAACACAAAAACATAATTGAAGAAAGCAAACTAGTTAATATTAAGAAATATCTCTTCGTCTTTATATCTATCTTCCCGTTAAAGTAACTGTATTATTAGTGATGGCTATCAGTTACATGTTCATTATATACACATATCAGACTTAATATATCTCTATGGTAATCTATGACCCCCTATAGGACCCGCCTCTGAGATTCAGGTCAAAATGCTTAACCTATAATCCATTGATTGTTTTTAGTTGAAACATATTTATTTATAGTGGATTGGGAAACAAGTTTTGCAACTTATATTAATCCCTTTCCACTTTGCGGGTGCGAGTGCTGCCTTGTAGCGGCATTCGCCTACTCTTTTTCGAAATCTACAAGGGTGTCTTTAACGTGCAAGAGATGCGGCTCTCTCTTAACACGGGTCAGCCATTTATCGTCCCTTTCCGACGAACTATCATCGTTTCCTCAAGACCATACTCGCAGATGGTGTCAAGGGAGAGCCGAAAATTGAGTTCCTGAAATTTCATCCCAAACGGGAATCGAACCAGGAACCTTTGTGTTAGTAGTCCGATGCACTAACCACTACACCACGGCTCTCTATATTGATTGTTTTTGATTGCTTTCTATATAACAAAGAAGATGTGGCATTGAAACAGCTCTTCCAAAGAGACCAAACGAAACAAAAATGAACAACTATAGGTCACCGTACGGCCTTTAACAACGAACAAAGCCCACACCGCAATAAAACACACCGAAATGACAAATGTAGTACAATTCATACGAGAAAACAAGCGGCCAAATTTATGCACAAAATAGTGAACAAAAAAAGTATATATAACTACTGAGTTACACACTCCTGGCTTTAGATAGGCACATACATATTATGGCGGGATTAAACATGTTAACGGGCACCCTACCCACCACCTAACCGTACATTTACTGTCGTATGGTAAACATTTTTTTAAATGCTATCAAATTAGAAATCGGACGTATGTATCTGTATGCTTAGCCATAGTTGCATCTGTCGAGTTATTGTATTTTCCTACCAATTCACACTATCGTATACATGAGGATTTTTTTACATGTAAAAATTTCCTCCAAGAGTTTTTTTTTACATTACAACGGATATTATGGGTTGCTGTCTGCATGTTATGGTGGTAAATTTTATATTTTCAAACATGCATATTGGTTATAATCATATCAAAGCATAATATAATACACGCAAAATTCATTGACAAACGCAATATTGTGTCAACGAAGCGTACAATATAAAAAGGTGTAAATTTGTTTGTCTGTTCGTCTTTTTCGTTTTTTTTTCATTTTTACCCATGGCGTTGTCAGTTTGTTTTACATTTATGAGTTTGACTGTCCCTTTGGTATCTTTCGTCCCTCTTTTATCAATTCACTGATTATCGGATATTACACGTACTTCTTTTTTGGAACTAAAAGAATTCATTGACAATTTGTTGAATTTATTCCTCGAATTTCTGACAGGATGGCTGATTATGATGTGGATGGCTGTTTAACATCCAGCGGAAAATAAAATGCATATTGAGAACGAGATCTTGTTAATGTTATAGGAATATTAATACTGCTTTGAACAAGACTGACACACTGAGCCGGATGTTTAACGTGCTTGTTCACAAGATAATCATCCACTGGAAGACATTAAACCTACACGGGCGCATTTTCCCTACTCCAATCTAATCTAACTTTGTAATCCTGCGTGCTAAGCGGAGAAGCATAAAATACCTAATTTAAAGTTTTGGTTTGACACGTCCGGGGTTCGGACCCCCGATCTCTAGTTCGAGGCGAACATGCTACAAAGAGACAAGTGATGCAGTTCGAACAGGATGGATTTGTAGTTCTTACAGTTATTGTATATTTTGTATCATTTAAACACAGCAATAAATATTATTGTTAGATGAATTAAAAAAACAGTCTACTTTACTTGCTTATTACAATATCCAAACATTTGTCATTGTATAATTAAAACAGACGCTTTGAACGCTACGCTGTACACCGAAGCGGTCACGTGGTACACTGCAGAAAACTATTGTTCAAGGGAAGGAAGCAATCTGGTAAACCTTACTCAACCAATCAGCTTGCATTTCAGTTTCGTTAAAACGCCATGGCTATCATCGGGGTAAGAAAAAGTAGACTCAACACATTTTGTCATATTTTTTCTTGTAGAAAGATTGTAAAAGAACAAGTTTTCGAACCTTAAAAGTGTTTATAATTATGAAAAGAACATGAGTTAGTTTGACCTGTGTGTCTATCAATCACATATAGCTTCCATTATTGTCTTATTCAATCAAAACATTTAATTACCTATGATGCTGCGGATAAAGTTATGTTAATATGTTACACTTATGCAAAATATAGGAAAATGAACCATAATTTTAAATGAAAGTTTACTGACTAAAGTTGCTCGGAAGGGTAAGCATTTTCTGTTAAACAGATGACAACTGTCGTATTTAATACTTGAATGTCTAGTTCAAATATGTTTTCTTATCTTTGGTTGGGTTGTTGTCTCTTTAACATATTCGGAATTAAAAGTTGTTGCAGATGTACACACAAGTGATATCATGTGTGATGATATAGAAGCTAATGGTGAGGATTGTAAGGGAGATGACGTTAATGGAAATGGTAATGGTAATGGAGATGGAGCAATTTGTGATGGTAATGGTAATGGAGATGAAGATGATGAGGATGAATATGCAGACGCTGATGAAGCCATGGCAGATGATGTAACAGAGACCGTTGATAACGCGTCCGAAAATGGTGAAAAGACAGATCGCGACTGTTAAAAGTGAGCAGACAAAGATCGCGACCACAGGTATTTGGGGAAATAAAATGCATATTGAGAACGAGATCTTGTTAATGTTATAGGAATATTAATACTGCTTTGAACAAGACTGACACACTGAGCCGGATGTTTAACGTGCTTGTTCACAAGATAATCATCCACTGGAAGACATTAAACCTACACGGGCGCATTTTCCCTACTCCAATCTAATCTAACTTTGTAATCCTGCGTGCTAAGCGGAGAAGCATAAAATACCTAATTTAAAGTTTTGGTTTGACACGTCCGGGGTTCGGACCCCCGATCTCTAGTTCGAGGCGAACATGCTACAAAGAGACAAGTGATGCAGTTCGAACAGGATGGATTTGTAGTTCTTACAGTTATTGTATATTTTGTATCATTTAAACACAGCAATAAATATTATTGTTAGATGAATTAAAAAAACAGTCTACTTTACTTGCTTATTACAATATCCAAACATTTGTCATTGTATAATTAAAACAGACGCTTTGAACGCTACGCTGTACACCGAAGCGGTCACGTGGTACACTGCAGAAAACTATTGTTCAAGGGAAGGAAGCAATCTGGTAAACCTTACTCAACCAATCAGCTTGCATTTCAGTTTCGTTAAAACGCCATGGCTATCATCGGGGTAAGAAAAGTAGACTCAACACATTTTGTCATATTTTTTCTTGTAGAAAGATTGTAAAAGAACAAGTTTTCGAACCTTAAAAGTGTTTATAATTATGAAAAGAACATGAGTTAGTTTGACCTGTGTGTCTATCAATCACATATAGCTTCCATTATTGTCTTATTCAATCAAAACATTTAATTACCTATGATGCTGCGGATAAAGTTATGTTAATATGTTACACTTATGCAAAATATAGGAAAATGAACCATAATTTTAAATGAAAGTTTACTGACTAAAGTTGCCCGGAAGGGTAAGCATTTTCTGTTAAACAGATGACAACTGTCGTATTTAATACTTGAATGTCTAGTTCAAATATGTTTTCTTATCTTTGGTTGGGTTGTTGTCTCTTTAACATATTCGGAATTTTCCCATTTCCATTCTCAATGCTACATTCCTTTATAACACAGATATAAATAAATATGTGTTAAGAGCAACCATAATAGGGAGCGCAACCCCTAGGATATCGTAACAACTGGATTATATTCCAAATATAGTTGCTGCTGGGATAATATAATGTTGCTACATGTACATAAAAAAGGAAATTTTCTATAGTTTACAGATGTTCAATCTCATAGAACAATTGACAAAGTCATATAAATTGAATTATGCAGTAAACAAAATAATATTTATATAAGGGAAAACGCATATAAATAAAACTCGCTTCCTTATCTTCTATCTTGAAAAGCTCTTGTATGAAATGCTTCATACGAATCGGAAACAAATCGTCGAAAAAGGAAGTTCACTGTGTTCTCATCCACAAAAAATATTGGTCGATTGATTGTTGGTTGCTTTAAAACGTCTATTGGCAAATATTTCATGAGTGTTAAGGACGAAAACAAATTTACAATAAATACACTATGGAGGTCCTGTAATAGATGCTGTCGGGAAATTTTGACTTCCACGGGAAAATGAGGCTATATTGGTTATAAACGTACATTTCCCCCATGCAACATGCCACCGACGGACCTCTTGCCGAGGATTTGCATGGTTTTTCTGACCGGACGTGTGTGCGTACTTGTGCATCCTGCACAGCCAAATAGACACCGCACTTGGGAAAAGTTTTTTTTTACTTCCGGTCGAAATAAGACCAAATCATATTACTCTTCCTAATTTCTCTTGTCGGTATGAGAAAATGTGGGACGCTTGGTAATGAAACAAAATTCAATCACAGATCAAATGACGCAAAAGTTATCAACAATTGGTCAACGTATGGCCTTTAATAGTGAACAAAACCGCTTAGCAAGTTATACCATGCTTCGACATGACAAAATTAATGTAATACAATTGAAATGAGAAACCATCAGCCTATATAGCTATTTTATATTGCAAAATACGTCTAGTAAGCGCAAAACAGTGCTGTACATGTAAATAAATAAATAGAGTATCTATATGGTTTGGAGAACTTTTTGTCATTCACAATGGTGCTTGTAAACAATGTATGATGTGTTCAATAAAAATTAGATGATAAGGTCCAACTATTCTTCTTATTTGACTATAATAACATATTCAAACGAGAGGCGAAAAATACCAAAGGAATATTCAAAATCGATAATTCAAAAACAAAATGATACATGCCATGGCAAACATAGATCAGCGACCAAAAGATAACCATCAGTTAAACATGCAAAACAAAGTAAAACACTGACAAATAAGACCAAACAACACGGTTTCAATGAAAAAAATTATTAACATGCATTGGTGTATGATAAAAAAAGGCAAACATTGTAATATTGGCCTAGATAGTAAATACATGTACTCCAAGTTATATCAGGAATCCTTTTATATATTATAATAGACCTCCTGAATTCATGCTTATTTCACTTCTTTTCTTGTTTTACTATTATTTTAAACGTGTTTGCTTTTATTTATAATATTTTTTTAACCTATGTTATAGCTACGAAAAGTGGGTTTCAAGTACAAGTTTATGGACAGTAAATGCTGTGTTTGAAAGTATCATATCTTTATATTAATAAAATACAATAGTATTATTGTAAAATGCATTCTTTTATAATAAGACACAACTAATTTCTGAAATGCACGCTTCACTCACCGTTCAAATATACCCTGAGATAGAGTCAAACTGTCGCAATAGAGAATACGACAATTGGTACAGACGACCAATCTGGATTCTAAAGATCTAAAATCGATCACGGCCCGCTTGGTTAGTACCTATCTCCGCTGTACCGATGATACACGGTGGATCTAAGAGCGCTTCATGTTTGCTGGTTAATTGAGATGCAGACCCATAGTATTGTTTGGTCGAGCCATTAACTTTTCTGATTATCGTTTTTATTTTTGTCATTTTGAGATTTAGAGTCAATAAAAACATTTGTTAGTCCCCGGTATTTTTTTATTCTCAAACTCTTTTACATGAAGTGATTTAGAGATTGACTTGTATTCCAACTACAGGGAACAATTCAGTGTACCATCATAGGCAACGTAACAGTGATGTTATTTTGCCAGATACATGTTTTCTTCTTTCTGAATTGTTATGATTAAAATGAAACGCCCAAGTATGATCATATGTCAAAGAGACGATTTGAACTACCTTCTTTTTTTATTGTGATGTTTTTGTATGAAATAAAGTAAAAATGGTACAATAAAAACATGGGATGGATTTAAAACTGGACCAAATATTTTTTTCTGAAGAAATGAGCGTTTCCATAAGTTTGTCCCAATAAGGAAATGTTTTCAGTAAGATTCTTTGGTTGAGTCTAATTTTCGATGGTCAACTTTTAGTTTACATATGCACGTTTGTAAATCTTTAAGAAAACCTTGGCATTAAAATACATTAATTTTGTTTACTGCATTATCATGTCACATTCAGTATCAGTCATTTATAAAATGTTAAAGGTTAGAAAAAGGGACTGGAATTTCCGTTATATCGCAGAGGATGTAAAAGCTGGGTGGTTTTATCCCTTCCCTGCTACCACTTTGAGACTACTAAGATGTAGTAGTAGTCTCAGTTCCACTGCCTTTTAAAAAAAACCAATTATTTATAAAGGATATAATTAAAGCTTTATAAGAAGAACAACTTAATAAAAGGTCGAATACATATCACAATCAGGCAGTGTTTTCTTTTGGAATACCTGCCGTTCACGCCTCAATCATTTTAAACTCAACAAAAAGCATCTTGCTGCAGCTGTCTTGCCGTTGAACAATTGACTAAACAGTCAAGTGACAATCGGATTACACAATCAAATACATGAACAGCCAAAAATTGAAAATAAAATTGTCAGATTGAGGATTTATTTAGAACGATTTTGAATACATCATTACATATACATGAGAGTTATGTATTTATTAAATTATTTTTGTAAATTTTCTTAGTTATTTGTATATTTTGAATGAAATATAAACGATTTATTACGTAAGATATTTCCCAATATTACCTAATATAGTCATCCATAACTTATGTTGTTAAGCGACAAACAAATGGAGAATTTATCGATCTTTTGACGTTTTCAGTGATACCTATGACTCAAGGTAGTAGTAGTACATTTATTAATCATGTGTGCTTTGATGCGCGGACTATATTTTGGACCTGTCGTGTGCTACTGTTTAAAGTGCCCATGCGCATCATTTATAGTAGCATATAAATGACTGGTTTCCTACGGCATTTATACTAATTCAACTATTAACCTTTTCATTTTTCATCAAATGTTACCTGGATTATACATGTGAAAGTTGTCATCATTTTTTACAACGCACATAATATACTTTATTAGAAAAATAACATCATGGCGGGAAGAAAACTGCCGTAAGTACCTGGAAAGTTTTATTCATTAATTTTATTTTTTATCCCAATATAGGTGATCGAGAAGCGTATTACTAAATTGTGTATACGTCATCACATTTTAAGCTCTTTTTCTAATTATCTAAATAGTTATGTTATGACAGCATCGTTTGACGGACAAGGTGTTGAGCCGTAGGTACTAACTTATGTACCAAAAACAAAACAATTTATACACCTTGATAAGTTTATTTAAGAAGATGACAGTAAATGTTGTTTTTATTTTCGCTAATAAGATTAGTATGTTCATTCGCGATACTATAACGGGACAGGTGACAAATAAAATTATCTAATCTACTAGCAGATGGAGAGGCCAGTTTAAGGGGTTTTTACTTGTTCATCAATAATGAATGAGAAAACTTGACACATTTGACACTTTCTATACACACGTCAAAGTAAATGTTTATTTTAATTCATACGATGCATTTATCAACTTTTATTCATTGGTGTTAAACAGTAAATCGTACGCATACACAGTGACACATACTTTACTATTCTGATATATTCTGTTTTATATTAATAAAACAATTAGACATTTAAGGTATTCAAACGTTATAACACACTACTGCATTGTTTTTTCAGTAATGTATACGACTACATATAATCAGAAACGACAAATATGAAGGTGAAATGCTTTTAAATTTTGTGACTTCCGTTATACTTCACTTATTCAAATCAATACTTGCATTCTTCATTAATTTTTAATCGTTTGTCAGTGTTTGTTATTTCCGTCAGATTAAATTTTGTTTTCACTTTATCACGAAAGTAAACTATTCATTAAAATACCGCCTATATAATGAAAGCTCATACCAAATAAGTCACATTGGTGTATAGGGTTTATTTGGGTAATCTCGGTTGTATGACGTAAACTCTACTTCGAATCATGACTATTTAGTAATACTGTATTATATATAAGAGAAAAACCTTTAATAGCTAAAAAGGAAGACATAAACTCTCACACAAAGGCATCATTACAAGGCAAATATAGGTCTTCAACAATAGTCGTTCGCTGGTACTGAAAATAAGCTCAAATTCTTAAACCTGTTAATATTTGTCAGAAATGTAAGGGTCAGGTGTAGAGACATAAAACGGTGGAATTTCTCTATAAAAACATGTTTGATGTCATATACATGTATATTCCGAATAATGTGTATTAAAAAATCTTGCAAACGATATTCTAAGTACACGTTGTCTCAATATTTCTGACATTCTTTAGCCGCTGAAAAAACCCCGAAAGAGTCTTCTTGAAACAATTTGCATACAGGTCAACTTACCCATGTTTGCCAGAAGTCTTATGCTTACCCTTCCGGAGCACAAGATCATCCCAATGTTTTGTGGGGTTCGTGTTGCTTATTCTTAAGTTTTCTGTGTTTTATCGTGTGTACTATTGTTTGTCTGTTTGTCATTTTCATTTTACGTCATGGCGTTGTCAGTTTATTTTCGATTAATGAGTTTGACTGTCCCTCTGGAATCTTTCGCCCCTCATTTTTAACAAATTAATTTACAGATAGGGTTTTGTATAAGCCTTATGTAATGCGTTACATTGTTGTCTATAGTTGTCCTCATTGCCATTTATCAAAGAAAGGATTTAAAGTGTACAATGCATAAGGGGAGATATTGTAGTAACAATGAACAAGAAGATCACCTTTGTATGTTTTATTTCCAGTAAAAAAAGAATAGGGAATGACTGCATGCATCTAATGTGTTAATCCATGTAAAATCTTATAACTATTTTTAATAACGTCAAAGAACATTTGTTACAAATGTACTTTAAATAAATCCCATTTAAGTTTTCAATTTGACGTAAAGGTCCCCACAATTAGTCTTTATTATTATAATCCTTGACATATCGTTAGATAATGATCACATCTCATTTATATAAGTAAAAAAATTAGAATAATGTAAACATTCTTAAGATTCCATATATCTCTAGTTACTTTAAACATGAGTTAATAACTTTGATACCTACAGCTTAAATTATTTAAAATACGCATATATTAAAATTACACTTTATACGTATCATATTATCATTATCTTAATATTTGTTGACATAAAACTTAGCTGTTGATACAACAAAATGTCTCATCGTGTCGTCCAGGATTCACTGGTATAACGATTTCATCTGTAAATAAAATAGGTGTCGTGTCTAGTGTAGTAAGCCATTTTTTTTTAAAAGGACGCCACATTTATATACTAGAAGACAGATATACAACCATTTGATGTGCTTCGACGCTATGTAGAAAACCTCACACTTAAATTAAATCATTGGAGTTTTAATACAACTAATTTTTCAGTTTTACCAAAGATGTATGCTCGATTGAGTGTTGGTGTTTAACGCTACTTTCTGTACTTCTAAAGCTATTTCATATAGACTCGTTTTCATCGCGAAGAAAGTAGAAGAGAGCCAACGACCTTCGTCATGAACACTTTCAGTCCTAGTCAAGATCCGAGGGAGAGGGGGGTTGGTTGAATCGAAAACGACTGTTATAAAGGGTATTCAAACTAACAACCTTGGTTATGACGGACAAGCTATCACTGCAGTTGAAATATTAAACCGCTCTGCCACTGAGGCCTCACAAAAATGATTGAAATGGATATATCTATTACTTTCATTTATTTATTCATCCCACCAGCTATTTATTAAACATTTAAATGATTAAACTGGTGATATTGATGTTCCCTATTAGTTAGAGTTTATTGACCGTGAATTAAAGTACAATGAGATCATTCGCCGTAAAGATTTGAATTTTCAACATAGTTAAGTTGGTATTTGATTTGACAATATTTTTTTATCAAACTTAATTTTAAAATGTTACATGTATGTCTTCTTATTCTGATACATGAATGAGATAGCTATTTCAAATATGTAAAAGGGAGTTTTATAATCAGTTGCAAACTGATTTATAAAACAGAAACTGTTCAATAAGGAATTGTTGGGATCTTAAGTTGAACTGTTGTCCGTGTAGACATCGTTAAAATATATATAGGGAAAGTTTATTATACCACTTAGCTCAATAAAACTAGTCTATAAATAATAGACTAGTCAATAAATAAAGTTAGTGTATTTTTTTTTCGAGATCGCTATAAATTATGATTTAAAACGGTAGACCACACTTGATTATTTGTTATCAGAATTGCAGATAATAAACTGGAAACGACCTTTCCCCTTTGACAGTAATAAAAAAGTAAAGACTTAACAGAATACCCTTGAAAGTTTTTTTAAGTATCTCGAAATCCAAATAACCCTAACAATTCTCGGGTAATGGTAAAATGTAAATCAAAAGTAATGGTTCCTTTGTAATTGAATAATACCATTGTACAAGACACATAATTTGCCTTTATGCATTAGATTTGTATTTCTGCGGTCAGTTGCCGTTGACTTTAATGTCCAAGCTAAGGAAATGTCATAGCGGTTATTCAGTAGTGATGTGTGGGAAAAGTTTTGTATTTAATTTCTGGAAAAACCAATAGCCATGAGGTGGACATAATGTTTCTCACATTTGGTGTAATTAGTTTACAATTTCTCACCACACAGTGACGATTAAAGGTGACACTACATTGAAAAATGTGTTTAAATGAGAGGGTTACGTGAATATTTATGACCAATAATAACTAGTTCGTTATTCACTACGATACATGTGAAATTAATTGAAAGGTGAAGTGTCAAGGTAGACTACATTCCTCTGTAAATACAAGAGATAAATAATGAAGCCACTGAAAAACAGGAAAAATAAGCAGTTGTAAAACTATCAATAGTTGTTGTTATCCTTCAGGTTGCAAGATAAATTCAAAGGTACTTTTTTATTGACCAAAACAACATATTACAAAGTGTTGTCATTGATCCTTATGTATGCAAATACAGAAAAGTGGTTCGGAAGCATCAAAATTAAAAACTTAATATTTTCATCATTAGATGAAATGCACATTTCTGAATAATATAATATCAATGCCACGATCTGCCTTAGAATTGAAGTTAAGCCAACATAACAGAATAGCTTGTCGATGTTCCAGTCCTAAAAATCGACAAAGCAGAATAGTTAATAAAAGATAAGATAATAGCACGAAGTTCATAGAAGAAAGACCAGATATTTCAACAGGACAAGCATCTCATGCAATGCATGATAATCATCTGCCTTGCCAATGCACAATTTGGAATAAGACAAAATCAGTCAAATGACAGATCTGTTCTCATATATTAAGATTCAAGACCAAGTCTTTTTTACTCAGCAGGGGCAAATTTTGAGCAAGGCGCACACCTCTATTCACGCAGTTCGTATAATGTGACCATGGATCAGAGCATGTATACTTATTTTAAACAATCAAAAAATGCTAAATGGTATATTTACAGGAAAGAAGCAGATACGGCATTTGACAAGTACACACAAAATTTTGTTCGCCGTCTTCACAAGCCACAAGCTCTGACGATGTTTGAAAAGGAATACAATCTCAGTGAAGAAGAAGCAAAACTAGTGTTCGACCTGTTTGACAAAGATTACAACGGAGAACTCAGTTATTGGGAGTATAAACAGTTTTACTTTACAGTCGGTGTAGAGTAAGTCATTAACATCTTAGTGTAGATATCAAATGTTCACGTATTTTAATGAGTTAATTACCGTAATAATGGTATATGTCTTTTACCATTCTCGTATTGTTTTGCTTCAGATGTATTAAGCTATCATGGTGCTTCCGCCACTGAGCCGAACACACAGTCATTGAAAATGACTAATTGTACGATACTATTTAACAAGATATAGAAAACCAAAAATTATAAACATCTTATTTATCGAACAAGATATAGAAATATTTTAAAGTGAAGATACATATGTAGAAACTACTAGAATTTGTAAAAAGCACCTATTCAGCAAATAGAAAATGTTTAGATAAAAAAGAGGCATGAAGAGTTATCATTGTTTTTTTTTAATGATTAGTATTCTGTTTAGGATATTGCCTATTGGACATTAATTTCCATCAATCCAAAAATATAGATTTTTCTCCTATGCAGTACTAATAGAAACTTTTATTTTCATTTCAGCATTAAAGATATTCTTGCAACATTCAAGGAAATCGAAAATGATGGAACAGGTCAGGTTGACATTGAAAAATTATGGGACAAATTAAAAGCCAGAAAAACTCCTTCTGGGAGAAATTTTGAAGAAACAGAACTTGAACAATTAATTAAGGCTTCAGCTGGAGATGAAAAACAAATAGACGTTATCAAATTTGTGAATTTAATTATTAGGATGAAGCAATTCCGAGGATAAGATATAAACAATTGCCCTAAAGTGTTCGCATTTTCAATGAATCGTGAGGATTAAGTTAAAATGATAGATCAAGTCCTAGCTAGGAGTTTTAGTAACACCGAATTTTAAAGATTTTACATGTTTGCACATACTACAAGTGTTAACCAAGAACTAAATATACATGTAGCAAGGACATATATGTTGATGACGTTTATAGCTAGTCCTTTTGTTTATATAGAAGTTTATAAAAACGTGCAAAGAACATAAAATTGAGAATGGAAATGGGGAATGTGTCAAAGAGACAACAACCCGACCAAAATAAAAAAAAAAAAAAAAAAAAAAAAAAAAAAAAAAAAAAAAAAAAAAAAAAACAACAGCAGAAGGTCACCAACAGGTCTTCAATGTAGCGAGAAATTCCCGCACCCGGAGGAGTCCTTCAGCTGGCCCCTAAACAAATATATACTAGTTCAGTGATAATGAACGCCATACTAATTTCCAAATTGTACATATTTACACGGAATACAACAAATATTTGTTATGATATTTCAGCTTGAACTGTTTCCACCTAATTCATCAATCTTGTTGACATATGCAATATGTAATACAAAGTTTACCTATTATACATCTTATCTGAATACGATTTTGAATATTTTGTCTTTCGCAGACTGTTTAAAAGTTGTATATTTTTGTTTTACTGTTATAGTTACCAAAGACATAAACAAGTTAAAATATAAAAAGATTTTATGTTTGTTATTGATGTATACATACTTTAACTTTTTATCCTGGTAAAGAACATTGTTTACCCAAGTTGCAAAATGTCGGTGTTGTTATCGAATTCATTCGTTGTTATGTTGCATTAAACGATATTCATACCTGCTCCACGGTTCAAAAATAAAAAAAAGATGATGGCCAATTAGTAAACAAATCATATGCGTGAGTCCAGTTCTTGTCGAGTTATTATTAAATCAATATAGTTAATAAAGGATTAATGAAGTCAACAGTAGTATATCGGTGTTAGAACGTTATAAATCGATAGAGAAAACAATCCGGGTTCCAAACCAAAACCGAAGGAAACACCTCATCTATAAGAGGAAAAACAAAGGAACAACAGGCACATCAAAGTGGAATAAAAACTTACGCCAAGTCATGTTTGTAATACTTCAAGTCATCAACCTAACATACATCTTTTTATGGAATCTGGTTTTGATTGCAGACATTTGGTAAATGTCCTGCGCAGCGATGGTGATCGTTTTTTTAATATGTGATGTTGAGCATACTATACAACCATTTCAATTTGGCTGTTTGTACATACGCCACATGAAAAGTAAAATCACACAAATACTGAACTCCGAGGAAAATTCCAAGAAGAAAGTCCCTAATCAAATTGCAAAATCGAAAGCTCAAACACATCAAACGAATGGATACCAATGTCATATTCCTGATTTGGTACATGCATAATCTTTAACTTGTGACTTTGATTACATTGGGGCTATGAAACCACAACGGCACTTTTTGAACTCAACACTTCCTAAACCGTCCACAAGACAACTTTCTACTTGGTAAATTGTTTAGCATTATTTGTATTTACTGTATCCTCCATTTGATTTAATAATGTTGACAATTCTTTGGACTACTCTAACACAGTGATGCTTTGCAAATGCAACTCTTCTGAGACCATTTGACAGAAAACTGTCATTCTTTGTAGGATGTCAATGACTATTATACTTTGGATTCATGTCGATATTTTCTGGTTAAGTTATGCGATTCTTACTGTGTTGCTATGTTAACTTAATGCTTTTTACTAACTATACTATTGTAGATAGACATTACCTGTTTCTAGCAAAAAATATCATCTTTGAAATATTTATCTCCCAATTTTCATAGTTATAGATATCTATTATATATAATAGAATATTTCTGGATTATTACAGAAAAAGAAATCGTCGACATATTTCGAGATTTTAAAGAAGAATTATAAAGAAGTAACAAATTGCAAATTTGAAAACCATAAAAAATCGAATATTGACAGCAGTCCTCCCACAAAACAATATGTCACTCACATCAGCATTTTCGTTAACGACATTTCCCAGCACGTGTCTATACATATATATCAATACGGTATCGAATTATTGAAACGATATTGCAAACAAACAAAATATTCAACATTTTCCCAAACAAAGAGTGACAACTCAAAGAATATATTGTTCTCTCCGCAGTTAAGAGATTTGATACCGTTCAGTAATGCAAAACAAACAGGTAAAGTTGATTTTAAGAAGCTCCTTTGTGTCAGAAGATTTCTTCAACAATATGCGCATAATAGGTTATAATTTAAGGGTAATATATTATCATTTGGGCGTGGATTATCGTTGGTTGTTTTAGGAGTACAAAACGCAGATGACAAAACACTTGAATATCAACAATACACTTTTTTATCCGAATGAAATTCCTAGCTTAAACCCCTTAAGGTCTTGCGATATAACATTTAGAATTTTCAGCAATGTTTTCAGTTTGACCTATAGATCAAACTCTCCTCATGTATTCCGGAAGAAAGGCAACAGTAGTATACTGAGTTCAAATGGCATACATCGGTTGAGAGAAAACAAATCCGGGTTACAAACTAAAACCGATTGAAACACATCAACTATAAGAGGAAAACAACAGAAACAATGAAGTGCAACAAAAACAAACGTCAATGCAACATGCATAGAAACAAACTATTGGATGTCAATTACCATAATCCTGACTTGGAATAGGACAATTTGTGAAATAAAAACTGGTAGCTTGAACGTGGCTTTGTGGATAGATTAACCTTGCGCTTTATGACAATGTTAAATATTCCGCGAAAATTACAACATTACATGACAGGATTACAATACAAATAAATGCAAGTATACTCCTAAATACACAAATAAATAATACAAAAGTACATTTGACATGTTAACTACAGAATACGTACGAGTACCAGTTATTCATCATTGACTTTTAAATTTTTAAATTTGAGATTTACTCCTGAAGGTGAAAGCTCTGGAAGCACCAACATTATAAACTGCTATATCAATTGTCATGCATTTACATGCAAGATTCAAACTAGAATCTAGAAATAAACAAAAATGTGATTTATAAAAGTTTATGACTGTCTTCTAAATCTTTACAGTAAACTTGTTAACTATGCTTCGAAGAAATAGAAAACACCAAAGGCTCGTTTAACCTGTTTGTTTCCTTAGA
This sequence comes from Mytilus trossulus, assembly GCF_036588685.1. NCBI lineage: Eukaryota > Metazoa > Mollusca > Bivalvia > Mytilida > Mytilidae > Mytilus > Mytilus trossulus. The sequence continues at coordinate 45,568,632 of NC_086374.1, read as the reverse complement.
GTCATGAGGTGACTCGAACGAAGCAAGACAATCTTTAATGCACATTATGCAAGTTCATAAGAAATATCAGGCATATATATCGTTATCCAAAACTTAGAAGAAAGAAAAAAACTTCTTTGATCGCGAAAATCTTTATGTAAAATTGAACAAAATGCTTTATAATCTGACTTCAAATATACTGTATGATTGTTTTGTAATCATATGTTTACGACTAACAAATTGCCTTTGGCGTCTTTGTTTTTGAAAAACAATACGATTAAAAGTAAGAAAGTACAAGGCGAGTAAAGGAGAATCGTAAGCGGAGAAAATGAAACAACACCATGGCCAGATGAAAAGACACGAAGCGTGCCTAACACTACACTAACTGAACACTGTGTAGACAAACCCTACCTCAAACCTGAAAAAATAAAGGTTTCATAAAAGTGAGCAATACTTCCCCTTCTTTTGGGACCTTTCATATTGGTTATTGCAAAATCCATAGATTTGAAAAGACTGTGGATCTGTAACACAACTGTCCGGAAAAAGTTAACCAAGTAATTCTGGCGTCAACTGTAACATAACAATCCACCAAACACTTAACACAGCAAATATGTTGTCGACAAAACATAAAGCATCTTAATAATTTTTACTTTGTTGTATTAGAAGATGGCTGTTGAAAATTCAACTGAAGATGCCGAATTGTGGAATGAAGCATAAGAAATCGAACTTTTTGAGCCTAATAAGTATGCTTGCAGTCTTTGTATTAGATCTTTGATTTGGTAAAGAATCCCCATCTGAATAGAATTGCGAATAGAAATTGGGAATGGGAAAAAGGGACAACAGCCCGACCAAAAAGTAGAAAAGAGCACAATGCCATCCATTTGGTCTTCACCCATCGAGAAAATCCCGCACCAAGAATCGGGCTTCAGTTGGTCCCTAAACAAAAATGTGCACTTGTTTAATGAAAATGTACGTCAAACTAAACTTCTAAACATATAGATGAACTAGTAATTAAAAAAATACCTACAAGATTTGAAGAGACTCCTGATTTGGGACAGGCGAAAAAATGAATTGCATCAATAGCAGGAATTACATACATGTAAACAACCTGACATTAATTAAAACATTGTTTACTGTAGTAATAAATCAGTATGCTTTGATTGCGAAACATATGTATTAATAGATTACATCATCTGTTTTTCATTTCTTTTGAATTTTGGATCTTGAATGCTCTTAAACTTCGTGCCTTATTTTGTTTTTGAACTCTTTTTAGTAGAAGAGTTTTCTTAGCAAAATTGCGTTTAGCGTACACAATTGTAAGCCTTGTGTATTTTTGATAACTTATTTATACATAATGGTAAAGAGGGAGAATCGACACCCCCTTCCTATAGGTCACATTCAAATAGTAAAGTTCAGATTTATTAACAAAGTGTCTCATATGTAAAGTACGCGTGTGGACATTGAATTACTTGATGTATGATATGTTATTTCATACTCTTCCCATTATTTAAGATATCTAGCTAATACGATTTCTTTTTTTTTCTTTTTTAAAAAATGATTTAAAAATCGTTATAAGTTTGGAATTATAAGGTCCAAAAAAGCGCCTCAGCTGCAAGAATTTTGTAAAGTGTTGTTTTAAATTTACAAAACAAGGACACATATGCCTTTACGTGTTTCTTGAATACATAAAACGTAATGTCTCTGTACTTATACATACATCTCTTCATTGTGCTACTGTAAATTTTTGTATAATATTCTGTCAATTTTGCTCATATGCTGCGTCTATTTGCCTTTATGTGTTTCTATGTTAATTTACATATTAGTTTGTTTTATAATGACTAACGATACGACTGTCATACAAGTGAGAGGTTTATGCTTTCTTGAAACCAGTTTTATCCCACCATTTTCTATAAAAGAAACAACGTCAGGAGTATGGCAGCTGTTATCCATTCGTTTAAAGTGTTTGAGCTTTTGTTTTGCCATTTGATTACGGACTTTCCGTTTTGAATTTTCCTTGGAGTTCAGTATTTTTGTGATTTTTTCTTTATGTACTACTTACACATATACTTTGAATAGTACAATAAAAAGCGTCATTTATAAGAAAAAGTTGCACACAAACACATTTTATTATAATGAAATAATATTAATCAAACTTAGTACATTAATATGAAAATAAATAATAATTGTCCAGACGAAATGGAAAAGGATGCACTAGAAAACAGATAGCAGTATATATTAAAACAAATTATATTTACATTAAACAATTGTGTTTTGTTTCCCCAAGGTCTTCACAAATCACGTTTATAATTCAACTACTGAGTAGATAACGCAAAATATGCATTGTCCCTGCAGAATCACCAACGAGCATAAGTCCCCTATTGTCAACAGCAACTGACCATGGAATATCAATCCAGTCTCTACCGATCTGATGAAATCTTAAAACCTTTCCGAATTTATCTAACATATGAATTGCATTGTTGTTAGAATCGACAACAATAGTATGACCAAAATTATCACACACTAGGTCCATCGGACAGAATGGATATTCGGTTCGAATTGATTGTGGACCATTGTATATGAATTTAACTTGCTCATTTCGGGTGAACATGATTAGTCTTCCCTTATCTTTACTAGATTTGTCCAACACAACAATCTCTTCATCAACTGATTCATTGACCTTGAATGGAAGTGTGAACAATCGTAGGTCAAGGTTATAAGCCATCCGTTTAATAACCTTGCCTGTTTTCGATACTTTGACAAGTTGACGCTTGCTGTATGGTTTCATCTGTTTCATATTGACTGAAATCTGATCTACAACACACACTATTACCGATCCACTTCTCAATACATGTATTCCTAACGGATGAAGAGGTGAAGTATTGTAAAATGTCTCAACGGTTCCATTCAAGCGAATTCGTTTAACACATCGTGTGTCAAAGCAAGATAAGAACAGGTCACCTGGACGGGAAACGGATAGATCTTTAACACTAAATTCTAACTCCAACGGTTTTTCAATCCTACCATCTATTCCAAATAACTGTGCTTGTTTAGAATTGGACATGGTAGAAAACCAAACTTCTGCATGACCTAGGGCTACCATGGTATGGATTGGCTGACCATCTCCAACTGGTACGGAGAGAACACGAGAGAGATCAAGATCTTTGCTTATTTCTAATTTGTCCTCGCCGCCACGCATGCGCCAACTCGCCATGGTATTATCAGGTTCATCAGCCTGAACTGTATTACCGAAAAGATCCTTAACGCGTTCTTCCGTAGACAACCCTGCAGCAAATCGTGCTGGCTTTGGTTCTCGGAGAGTTAAATTTCTATCAACATTGGTAATAAGAGTTGTGAAGTCATGCTCAGCCCTAAGCATAGATGTATCGTTGTCGTTCTCGATTGCATTCTCTACGCGGCTGATGACATCACCTGTTTGAGCAAGTCTATCACTAAGAACCTCTTTCGTTGTTACAAACTCATCCATGTCTTGCTTCTGTTTGGTTTCTATAGATGAAATAATGCTGTCTCGTATACGGTCTATATCTTCATGGAGCTGACTAGCCCTTTTATGTATATCGTCAATTGTTTGTTCTGAAAGGGAAATATTCATATGTATTAAAGATATATTAACTTAAGGTTTAATCGTTATTGAACATTCAAGAAAAAGTTAACAGTATAAAAGAAATTTATTTTTCCATGCGCTTTTATGCCCTATTTATGGGCATTATGTTTTCTGGTCTGTGCGTTCGTCATTACGTTCGTCCGTCCGTCCGTTCGTCCCTCTTCATGGTAAAGTTTTTGGTCGAGGTAGTTTTTGATGAAGTTGAAGCCCAATCAATTTGAAACTTAGTAAACATGTTGTATACATTGTCTTATCGGGGCCTTTTATAGCTGACTATGCGGTATGGGCTTTGCTCATTGTTGAAGGCCGTACGGCGACTTATAGTTGTTAATGTCTGTGTCATTTTGGTCTCTTGTGGACAGTTGTCTCATTGGCAATCATACCACATCTTCTTTTTTTTTTATATGTTCCCCATGATATGATCTTTCTTATTTTAATGCCAAATTAGAGATTTTATCCCATTTTCATGGTCGACTGAACATAGAAAATGATAGTGCAGATGGGGCATCCGTGTACTTAAGACCCATTCTTGTTTGGTTTATTATACTAGTAGTTATTTAAAATCAAGCCTTCTGTTAATTGTCTAGCGTATTGCATGCGTTAAATTCATAATCCTGACTGTTAATTGCAAAAACGCATTTTAAATACGAAAAGCTAGATTATTATATTCGCTGTATAAATGGTGGCTGTTTTTTTGTTAATTTAAAAGTTTGATTCGACGAAATTATCAGATATTATTTTATGTTTGAATGGGGTAAATATGCGAAAAATATCGGTCTTGATATCACATTTTCTCGTCTATGACCTCAGAAATGTGTCTTATCTGACCCTTTTTTGCAAATATCCTTTCGGAACATAATAATATGTTAACCATACCATACAAAAAGAGAGAGTTAAACAAATCAAGACTCATAATAGACTACATGTAATACTACCAAATGGACAAAAACAATACTATCTCATACCTAATTAATTACCACAAATACAGGAATTGATCGGAAAGGCACTTAGAATTCCCCACAGCTTGCGAGAGAGAAAAGGCAACGTGAAAAATAACGCTGGTTGACGACAATAATTGAAAATCTTTGCGGTGGTATTTGCGCATAGCTGTCAACATTGTATGCATAGTTATACATTCGATATTGTGTTAAAGCAGTTGATCTATATAACATGATATCGACCAGATGTGCAAAAATACATTTGTTAATCAACGAAAAGGAATGTAACTTCAAAAGTCTAGGCATACAGCTCGTCTTATTCTGATTTTCCGCTTCAGGAAAGCCTCAGCTCTCGGTCACTGTTATTTATTGATCTAATTTACCACCCAATTTACCGTTCGTCAACAGATCCACAAAATGTTATCAAGTAATTTAGATCTATGGATTATTGCTCTATCATTTTGTACAATAGTAAGAAAAGGTAATAAAATACCAACACAGATGACAATTTTATGGACAATTGAGAATCAGCTTTAAACGATTAAGAATTAGTTTTTGTATAAAATAACCATAATGATGGTTAATTGTATAAAAGACGTCCAAGTAACCTGGTGCACAGGTCAATTATATACATGTCTCTCTTTTTTTTGGGGGGGGGGGGGGGGGCGAATGATAATGACGCACATTTAGTTAAAAGAAAACCAGAAACTTAATTCTAAGTTTGGTTCATTCGGTCAGTGTTTAATAGCCATGATATTGTATACGCATGTTGTTTATTTCGAAGCTGATGATTTACCTGCATATACAATGTATATTCGTAGTTTGGTCGTAGCGAAACCACACGAAAGTAATCAGCTAAGAGTTTATTAATAAAGTTTCAAAAGACCACGTTTTCATGAATATTAAAAAATAGGATATTAATAATTTTCAAAATAAAAAAAACAGTATACTATACAGTAATAAATAAAAATACACTTCACAAAGTGAGATGTTCTCAAAAGTTTCCATTTGATCCATAGTTTGCTATATGACAGTTATAATGGGCTTCGCAATATTCACAATCAAATAGCACTTTGAATGATCTTTTTAAAAGGGCCGAAATCGACCCCAACCCCCATCCCCCGAAAAAATGGCTAACATAACTACGTCATGATTAATATAGAATGTAGTGCCTCAATTCATGACCCGAAATCATTACGCAAAAACTTAGCACTTTTATTACTGTTCTTCATATCATAGTTACAATGATGTTTTGGTGGAAAAATTGATAAATACTTACTACAAGTTGTGACTCCAAAGATAATTTCAGTCGGGCGATTTCCAAAGAATAATAATGATAAAACAAAAGACCAAATTAAAATATCTAAAAAAACGAATACATAACATGTACCTGTTTTAACACTGTACTGTTCTTCAGAAACTTCCAAATTATTATACGCCGTCTCTAGCTCATCATGATAAAACGTTTTTACTGGAGCAAGAATGGTATGGAAATGGCCCTTTAATCTTGTTCCCGCTTCCTCTATGCTGACAAACTGATGTCGTTGGTGTACTTCGACAATACATTCACTGCATACGATTTTGTTGCACTCAACACAATGAAGTTGTATGTCTTTGGTAGGATGTCTTTGGCATTTGCTGTACTTTCCTCGAGGAGTGTTACCGTAATCCATGTGCACCGTATGATCATTGTGATTTTTAGCTCTACCAGTACTTCGACTCGTATTTTTGGGCGACGATGTAACCGATGTTACTACTCTTGGGGGTGTTTTCTGTATTTCAGGTGAACTCACTTTCGCCAAATCGAGTGACAAATCCGGTGTCTCTGATTCTGTTTCCAAAATCTCTGTGAATTTGTGTTTAGCATTTTGAGCATTACTTGTATGACTGCTTTTACACTTTTCACAAAAGTACTTTTTACAAGGTTGACATAGATATTTGGCTTTTACTTCATCTGTACAAACAGAACACACATAAACTGGTTTAGGCGTCCTAATCTGTGATGAATTCGCCGAATCGGACTTCTCAGATCTTTCGGATAAGGCGGACATCATTTTAGAATGTTCTCTTCATTCATATCTCACTCTTTTCTCTCACTGTTATCAAATGTCAAAATAATTCTTGTTTATTCCGATACGCATTTTAAAGGACTGTTTAAAGTCAGAAAGAAAGAAAAAACACAAAAGGTTTATAGTTGTCATTGTCTTTTGTATGATTATCTAGCATTAACGCGGGGCCACTCTAAGGATTCGGTGAACTGTTTGTCTTTTACTTTATCTTTTTATTTTAATTTTACTCTTCTCCCGTCGGGCCGATGTAACAAATTTAGTTTTAAAAAGTGACTCAACGATTTCAAATACAAAAGAAAAAATAATTTTATAATATCCAGTCAGTTGATGTGCCCCTATTTAACAGTAATTCATTGAAACGATACGACATTTTTTACTTTTTACTTCTTCTGCTCAGTAAATCGTATGAACAAATACAATGTAAAATTCAAATCATGAGATTTAATTGTTTTAAACTTAAACAATCATGACTTAAAGCATTTAATTTTTGTTTTACACATATATCTTAACTATTCGCCTTTTCATTTTTATGTTTTGTTATGTGTAGACTTAGTCTTTACCTTGTTGATGTCTCCAATAAATATATTTTTATGTTCAGAAATATGTGAAAAGGCTGTCTTATATATTCCTTATAAATGTAATAAAATTTCAATGATTCCCAACTTATGTAGATTAAATTGTCGGACAGTAAAACCTAAAATGTAATTATCAAAATACATTTATTGATGCATACAAAATAGGGAGCACAAATTGATGGTGGCCAGTTACGATTATTTCGTTTTCGAATTGATATTCTACACATTGCACAAAATGGATTTCTTTTTTCCCCGTTTTTGCTTTTACACGTTTTAAAATTTTCGCGTTTTCGTCTCGGAAGTTGTCCACTCAAACATGTCGCACATATGCATCGATTACTCGGTTTATCTAAAAAAAGAAAAACAAAAGTGTTTTTTTCTAGAATTTCTTGTTAATCAGAAATCTATTTATAAAATACAAAGACAGACAATAAAACTAATGTAAAAATAATAGAATATAAACAAAAACAAAGAAATTAATTGTAAAGGGAAGAAAAAACAATAAACACAAACAAACAAACGAAAACAATAAATAAATTTGTATTTATATAAAATATATTCCGTTTGTTCTTACGTCAGGCCCGAGGTTGCAATGGCGACCATTTCTATAGAGGGAATCTGCACAGGACATTTTCTTACCAATCAGTTTTGTGGATTCTATGCAATAATTAAGAAACGAACGAATGAAAATTGTGCTCGCCACAGTCGATCTTTCTGTCACCATCTGTTTACAACATACAGAACAATAGATGGAAATTAGTTTCCCACACCCATTATTATCGCTTCCTTTAAAATACAATTTCCAATCTACGAAAATTGAATATCAAGTAATACAAGTATGAGCTAATTGTCAAACCGCTTGCAACAATTAAAATAAACGTTTAGTATTTCTGAGAGAAAACCTCCGGACCCTGCGTTTGACAGATGCTTAAAGAATTATTCGATATATAAGTGAATATAGACTTAACATTGGTCACAGAGGTCAGCGTTGCAGATAGGAGAGACAGGTATCCAAGACAATTACACATAGGTAAGGAAATTTATATCTTTACATATATTTTTTATGAAAGCTTATTCCTGAAATTCCTGCTTCTTTGAAACATATACCCAGCATCTTATGAAAAAGCAACATTCAAAGCGTTTTGAATAGACATTACATTTATATTTTTATAAAACTTTGTTTCTGAAATTCCTGCTCCTTTGAAATATATACCCAGAATCTTATGAAAACATTCAAAGCGTTTTGAATACAAACATTTTTTTAATCGTTTGAAAGTTTACAACAAAATAGTATTAAAGTAACCTTTTGTATGAATATGCATTCAATTCAAATTAATTTTTATATGAATTCCCGAATGTTAGGTTTCTGTATAAATAATAAGACAGTAAAGATAACATTTTTATTATGACAGTCTGTAGCAAAAAATCGTTTACGAAAATAAAAATAAGTAAATCAAGTGTTTTGTATTACGAGACATTGTACATGGTACTTTTAAATTCCCAATGTTACATGTATGAGCTGTTCTATACTGTATATAAAGTTTACTATCACAATATAATTATCTATGTTACTTCAATGTTATGTTATTTGTTTTATATTATTTGCATTTAGTATATAACGACGGTCATGATGAGTATGATTGAAGCTGAATACATGTAGGATTAATTTATACTAACTTAAGGAAATAAGATGCTTTAGGATTGGCACTGAGACATCACCCGAGATCGAATGACATAAAAGTAATGAACTATAGGTCACTTTAAAACCTTCAACAATGAGCAAAACACATACCGCATAGTAAGCTAAAAAGGAAATGAAATGACTTTAAAACAATCTCAACGATAAAACTAAGTCTGATATATGAACAAAAACATACACAAAAAAACAACTAGGATATAGAGCAAAAAACGACAACCACTGAGTTACATGCTACTGTTTTGGGACAGAAACATGCACAATGTGGGGGGTTAAAAATGTTTGATGGCGTCCAACTCTCCCAGTATCGAAATATCACTTGATTTTAAGGAATTTTCATCATATGTAATGTGTTTTGTTATGCATTCTTTTAATCCCGATTTATCCTCGTAAAAATCCACATATGAGGGATCATTTCGTTTTAATAAATATATAATCAAATGGAAATTTATTGAATTTGACGTTAGTGAATACGGCTTGTAGGTTTTTCAGCATGTGATTTGCTATGGACACTTCGACATACAATTTCCTTTGTTTGCCTGTATTTTATTCCAACAAGATTTTGTTAAACAAGGGATGTTGAGTGGAAAAATGGCATAGAAATCTTGTATTACTTTTTATGGTCTTTAGATGAATCCAATGGATGACTGAGTGAATGGTTTCATTATGTGTTAATCCTTGTGAAATAGAATGCTTTAGAACCAATAAAATGTCTAGTGTTTCGTTTACACATTCTCTTATGAGGATTTAGAACAAAAAGGCAATAATTCGTCTGACGTTATTTTTTTTAATCAAACGGCCATTCTTTGTCAGAAAATTTGAATATACACTCATCTTTATGCTTTTGGGGTACACTGTGTAGGAGGAATAACATAGTGATGTTTTAAAAAACGTCTAGTCGTTCATTATACATTGTAATTACACTAAACACATGTTTTTTTTTCGTTCATTATTTTGTACATGAATCAGCCCGTTAGTTTTTTCATTTCAATTGTTTTGCATTTACCATTTCTGGTCTTTTATAGCTGGCTTTGCGGTCAGTTATTTTTTTCTCATTGTTGAAGGCCGTAACATTTGTTTTCCATCAATAAGTCCCAGATACCACTATTGCAAAGTCAAATAGTTAATAAATTGTTGTTATGTTATATGAGTTTGTTTATTATAAATCAATGAGATTTTCTTAACTAAAATTAATAAGATTGGTACATGTTTAACTACCAATGAGACAAATAGTCATTCCAGTCCAAATAACGTAAATGTAAGTAAGGAGGTTAAATTATATCTCATATAACTTCCTTGATGTAAGCAACTACAATGTATATATGTCATCGTGGAATCACTTTCCCCGGGGCTGCCATAACTTATTGTTCCTCTCATACATGTATTTTTGTTTAGAAAAAAGAAAAAAAAAAACTTTTCCCGGCAGTGTCATATCATGATGTTGTAAAATTATGTTTAAAGTTAGTTCGACTTCAGATTTGGTAAACGGTAGAAACTTAAAGCATAGAGTCTAACATTAAGTTATGCATATATACATAGCTTTATATCAGAAGGTTCCAATGCATGTAGACGGAAGAATATTATTTCAAACAAAGATGTAAGTCACTATTATGATTGTGGACAAGTTCTGCAGTGTATGTATTCAATTAGGACCGTCAGAAACAGAAACATAACCAATTCAGTCACTGGTCAATAATTTGTATAGTAAGAAATATATACAAATCCTTGGGGTCATTTAGTAAAAATGATATGACATGTAGATCAAACATAATATTTTGTTTAGAAATCGATTAATGTGAAATTTTGTAGAAAACTATTGAGTATATATATATATATACATTTTTGTACATGTTATTTATTTCAGATAATATGCAAAAACACATAATAGCCATATATCTCCTTGTAACTATACTGGTTATCAACGAGGTTACTGGACACGATGCTATGCTGAGACCACCTTCAAAACCAGACTTCTTCCAAAATCCGAAACAACTTAGACGATATTTAAAAGAATTAAACGATTTTTACGCAATAGTAGGGCGACCAAGGTGAGTACTTACATGTATATCTTTTTATGTGCCAAGAACTAATGTCACTTACGTAATTTGTTCTTCTCATTTTACACTTGGCGCTCAATCAGTTGTAAAAAAAATGTATCATAATTGTTTATAAGATTACGAATCAATCATTATGTAACAAATAAATTGTATGGTTTTTCAAACCAATAATTATACTGAAGAGTTCAGTTGGTCACCTTTAGGTCATGTTAATGTGTTGTAAAGATCACATATGTTATAACAATTGCCACAGACCATCTAACTCTAAGAGTTCAGATGTATTTAATCGTGACGGGATAAACAATACTTGTATATCCGTATACTAATCCTAGATAGCTTCAATTTAATCCGTAAGCATTTCTACTTGCCAGACCAACGTTCAGAGAAATACATTTTAAAAGTATTAAAGTATTTTGAATTCATTGTTAAATTTTAAGGACCGATTCTGGTTAAGGAATTACTCACATTATGTCTCCAATATTTATTTTATCAACCTGATGCAGCATTTTGAAAATTTAAACAATGCTTTACGTAAAATGTAAACAATCGAAAGTAAAGTGGACATGGATGACGCATTATTATCTTGGTTTCTGTGTCTGACTTAACTTACCTTTTTTGGTGGTTGTTTTGCATCTTTCATATACCCAAAATCATTCATGTTTAAAGTGTTTACTTTGAGACTTTTTATGTTATTGAATAAGACTGTAATGTGTTATCTTCTAAGACGAAATTACTATTATTAGGTAACAGCGATTTCTAATACAGCACTATGTTGTATTATTGTTTTTTTTTTTTTTTAATAAACTACCGGTTCTACATGTCTATTAATTATAGGCCGAAGTCCTTTGCAGTATTTTTATGGTACGTTCTTTTTTTGGTACTGTTCCACTTTTATTCCACTATTCGAAATTTAAATAAGGGACTTGAATTAAAAGTAACTAATATTATAAACCCACCAAATGTTTATGTGATTTTGCCTAATTAGGAACCTCGCCAATGGTTGTCTTTTTAAATTTCGTAATATTTTTGTAATATTGGTGTTTTATGTGAAATATTTATTAGACACTGGTAAATTATTTTGAAAGCTCTTCTGTTCGGTTTCAGTCTCAATGACTCATTCTGAACTTTAAAAAAAAATACGATTAGTTATTCTTTACGTAAATTATATATAGACGAGGTAATATAGGTCCACATGCTAAAGCTGGCAAACTAGCGTTTTAGATACCTTCAAAACGGGTTTCAATAGGATTTTCTTGATAAGAAATGCCAGTCTTTCATAAATAAACTCATCATAGATACCAGGCTTAAAAATATTTACACAAGACGAAAGACTTATCGGTGACGCTCAAATAGAAAAAAGGTTAAATAGGCAAAAACAAAAGTACTAGGTTGAATCGCGTTGATAATCCATTTATTATTTAAATTTGAAATATTAAAATGAAATTGTTTTAAAATATTAACTATTATTGCTTTATCAAATTTTATTACATCAATGACAGAATAATAAATAATAAAATGGATGTCGCAGTGGTGCTTAACAGCCATAACCTATTAGTTCCATTTCTCAAGAAAACGGAAACTTTTTTTTCCACACATTATACAAGATAGTAGTGTTGCTTCCCTTTAACAGCGTAAAAAGAAATAAACAAAAGAATGATCAAATAACTGTACCAACTCATTTTTACCTGGACCGACTGTTGTTGGTTGAGGTTTGCATGTCTACTTTTGGTCGGACATGGGTGTTAGTTTGTTTGTTAACATTGTTAACGTGTCTCATGTGCGGCGCTTCTTTTTCAATTCTTATTTATCTTTTTAAGCATTAATAATCATCTAACGGTTCTGTCACCTGAATTGCTAAAAAAATGTTCAGCAGTCATTTATACCAAGTATAAGGATTGCCTACCATGGTTTCTGCTCTATCTTTGCTAAACTTTGCAGCATAAGATCTATTTCCTGGAAATAATGTTTTCTTTGTGGAGGTAACATGAGCTTCAATGGGTGGTAACAATCTGTATCATAGAGGATTTTATAAATGAAATATTGTACAAGTATTTTAAATATCTCACTCAATGTTGTTGACCTTGCAGACACCGAAGCAACAGTGTTTTTGTTTTATGTAGCCAATATTCGGTACTTGTTTAATTTTGAGATTCACCAATTACCATACACGGTTTTGTTTATGTTCTTCCGGGGTTGAGGTCCTCATTTTATTATCCATTACAAAACTTGGTTTTGAACGTATACGATGTTGGTTATTGTAGAAATGCGAATAGTATGCCGCGACATCTGAATTTTACGATTTCATAACTATTTCTTAGTCTGTGGTACTGCTGCAGATGGTCTGTCAGCAATGGAGGGTACAAGTACCATCTGTCTGTCGGCCTTTCAGGGTACATGTATCATCTGCCTATTAGACATTTTTTGAAAGATATGAATCATTGAAAAAGTTCTGAAGGCTGAATCTTCTCTTGGCTAAGTAGAACAAAGAAAATCTCGACTGTTCTGCTCAGGACATTTTTGAATTGATCATACTCCAAAAAGTGTTATTAACATTTCATATTGCGTGAAATATTTCATCTGCAGTGAAATCGGTACCATACGTTTCTTCTCTTCCTCGTCTAAATTCTCATGTTTTTCTTATCTCAATTCCCATGTTTTTCTTATCTCAATTCTCATGTTTTTCTTATCTCAATTCTCATGTTTTCCTCGTCTCAACTCTCATGTTTTCCTAATCTCAATTCTCATGTTTTCCTCGACTCAACTCTCATGTTTTCCTCGTTTAATTTCATGTTTTTCTTATCCCAATTCTCATGTTTTCCTCGTTTTAATTCTTATGTTTTCCTCGTCTCAATTTTCGTGTTGTCCTCGTCTCAATTCTCATATTTTTCTTATCTCAATTCTCATGTTTTTCTTATTTCAATTCTTATATTTTTCTTATCTCAATTCTCATGTTTTCCTCGTCTCAATTCTCATGTTTTCCTCATCTCAATTCTCATATTTTTCTGATCTCAATTCTCATGTTTTTCTTATTTTAATTCTCATGTTTTTCTTATCTCATTTCTCTTTTCTTTGTATGTAAACAACGATGACTTATCTTTTTGTATTTTTTTCACAGATTTGGTAAACGTGGATATGAAACAGATTATTTCACATCAGGTGGAGCTGACAAGGGTAAGATTATTTATAATTAAGCATTAATTGAGTCATTATCAAAACAAAGACATGTTATTGACACTTGCTTTGAGCGAATAGTACAAGGTTTGTTTGTAATTACAGTAGAACACGACTCTGACACGATTTTGCTTTCGATTCATCGCTTAGCGAACAAAGTGTTCCTTTAATGCTGTTTCACTAAATGAAAATTACAATGAACCTCTAGGGTATAGTGTATTGATTTGTGCAGTTATTATTATTACAAAAATCTGTATCAACACCGTGTAATGACCATATACTTACATTTGTGCAGAGGGAAGTTAACGCATTTAACGTAGTTTAAATATGCATGTGTTTTTGATTAAGTCTAAGATTGAGGTAAGCCTTCAAGTTGATATTTTAAAGTGTCTCTTTCTATGTTGTGAGGTTATACTATTGTTTCAGAAAAGGGAGAAGGGTTGGTACTTTTAAAACGTTAAATCCCGCTGCAATTATTTGCACCTGTCCTAAGTCAGGAATCTGATGTTTAGTGATTGTCGTCTGTTTGTTTATGAGGTTCATAAGTGTTTCTCGTTTCTCGTTTTTATATAGATTAGAATGTTGGTTTTCCCGTTTGAACGGTTTAACACTGGTATTTTTGGGGGCCCGTTATAACTTGCTCTTTGTTGTGAGCCAAGGCTCCGTGTTGAAGGCCGTACATTGACCTATAATGTTTTACTTTTATAAATGGTAACTTGGACTGAGAGTTGTTTTATTGACACTCATATCACATCTTCCTATATCTATGTATTAGATCGTAGTTGATGTCGAGGTTTAAAGATAACATTTGTTCGTTACTTTAACTAATCTGAAGATACAGATATTTAGACCAGCAATACATCAATATTTTCGATTAATACAGTCAGCCTGTTCTTGACATGTTCACTACTTCAGAACGTATTGTGTCATCAGTTGGTAGATAGATCTGTCAAGAACAGACTCCAAGTCGTGTACACTTATTATTGCTTTTAATTGCCTGAACGAATCAAAGTTCCTAGTTAACAAGTACAATTGGTCACTGTCATTTCTTTTAATTTGTCTGAAGAGGATAATTCCGTCATTTTATGCTACTTCCATAATATCGGCCAATGAACTTTTAGGAACACAATTATATAACTTTTCTATTATTCCCTATCATAGAAATATAACTGCAATCAAAATGGTTTTTCTTTTGGTCATATGGCACAACAAAAAACTAGTTTCACCACGATTGCTCGTTATATCATTTATATATTGTCACTGGATTCTTTTAAATATTTGCCTTCTCACCAAAAAAGAATTAATTTTACCTAAAATTTTGTGTCTACTTATAAAAAAGACGCATCTTCTTTGCGACTACCAAACACAGCCACCGTAAGTTAATAAGAATGAAAAAAGTAGAAAAATGCAAAATAAATTCCACGAAGAGTACCAAATGCATAATTGGGATTCCCTTTAAATCAAAATAGAGAAATACAATTACTCCCATTAAATATGTCCTTCTGAGTTACAAATCAAAATTTTATGAATAACAAATAAATCTGACAAAGCCACCAACAACAAATAAACTCATCATAGACATTAGGATTGCAATTTTGTATGTACGACAGACGCGCGTTTCGTTACAAAAGACTCATCAGTGACGCTCGAATAAAAAAATATTAAAAAGGCCAAATAAAGTACGAAGTTGAAGAGCATTGAGAATCAAAAATTCCTTAAAGTTTTAACAAAGTTATTATAGTTGATAGTACACACATAAAACATAGTGACAACAGGAGTCCCGATGTATTTTAAATTACAAAATTAATGCATCAAACGTGTCTTATATGTACATATGCTTTATACTATATTTTTAAAGATCCATTTTGTTACATCTTGTGATCCGTTTATTTGGCAATCGCCAATGGCATTCAGCAGGGTTTAAGAACATCAGTTGTTCGACCTGTTAGTCAAATGCGTTTTGTTAAAATATACTATTTCCCTTTATTGGTCTTTTTGAAAATGTTGTTTGTGCTGTATAAATACCCCTCTACTAAGACATTTGTTTAGCATGCACACGTATAAAAATTGCGATTTTTATCCAACACAATCATAGGTTTGAACGTCGTTTTCAATTTAGACTTGCTTTATACTATATATATATATATATATATGTTTTTGAAATTATTGTATATAATTGAGGTTAAATGACTGCTTACACTTTGTTTTGTTCTCGTTAGAATAGGATACGGAAGTATGTCTGAAGACGATGGGTACCAATATTGAGGACCACTGGTTTCTGTAGCTGGTTCCAAATACATTGTGATTGGTGACTCAGAACTAGAATTGGTTTATTAATAAAATATTTTTTACAATCTAATGATGTTTATTCACTTTCATCGGTAACGGCAATACTACTAGGTAGTAATCAACAAGACAAATTAGTACAAACTGACAATAAAAACAGAAGTCATAACATTTTTGTCATCAGACAATTAACCTATCCTTAGACAGAAACTGCACACACAAACAACCAAACAATCAAAAACAGCTTAAACGAGTTTCCCGTTTGATTTGTTTCATTTTGAGGCCCTTCCTAACCTGCTATGCGGTATGAGTTTGTACATTATTGAAGGCCATACGGTGACCATTAGTTGTTAATATCTCCATCATTTGGTAACTGGTGGAGAATCTCATTGGCATTCATACAAACCCTCTTTTTATCATACTAATATGCGGTGTGCGGTATTTACATGTAACAGATGTAAAACATGAAATTTTTATAATGTTCTCTATACAAAACATTAAACAAAAACAAACTTAACAGACAGCAGCCAACAACCACTAAACTACGGGCTCTTATTTGTGACAGGCTCATATAGGACGTGATATAATTTAAAATGTTTTTCGGCGACCAACCTGCCCCTTAACCTATGAAAGTGGCGTACCAGTACAACCGAACAACAAACTGTTAACATCAGTTTGAAATGACTTCACTAAACAGATAAATACTACTGACGAAAAAAATAACATATACGCAATAGAAAAAAATTACCGGTCTTACTAAAGAATACTTGCAATTCAAAGCCATAACAACTAACTATTATAAATAAATCATGTTTTTCTACACTAAAAAGTAAAATAACAAGGAAATTCAAAACGGAAAGTCCTTTATAAAATGGCAAAACCAAAACCAAAAGCTCAAAAAAATCCAAAGGTATAGAAAACAATTTGGTACAGGCATCTCCTTAATATGGAGAAAGTGGTGAATGAAATCTGGTTTTATATATAGATAAACCTAACACTTGTACGACTGCCGGATGTTTTTTCCACTAGCTTGAATTTTATTGTGAAATCAAATGTCAGGATTTCCAATTGTATAGTGAATACGTAAACAAATTAAAAATAGATATTTTAACTTTACTTTAGAGAAACGAGAAAAACAACTATGCTTATCACCAACCAGATAGAAGAAGAAAATAAGAATGTGTCCACATCCACACTATCATTTTCTATGTTCAGTGGACCGTGCAAATGGGGGAAAATCTCTAATGTGGCATTAAAATTAGAAAGATCATATAATAAGGAACAGGTGTACTAAGTTTCAAGTTGATTGGACTTAAACTTCATCAAAACTACCTTGACCAAAAACTGCAGGTTGCCACTTTGTAAATACAGCTGTTTCTCAAAACACGCCTCTTTTAGGGAGATCTTAAATATTCATAGAAAATTTATTTTGTTTACATACTGGTTCTCAGTTATGCTCTCTGTGTTCCATCTCACAGAGACATAACTTTGGAATGTTACCAGTAAATATTCACGTGCATATTGTTTACATTGAAATCTGTGGTAACCTTTCATTCGAGGTAGGAGTAGTTAGGAAAATTGGTGTAAGTTTAAACTGTTTGAGAAGTTCAGGGCATATAAACGTTGAAAATATGCTGCACAGCCCTATATTTTGACATTTGAAAAAAACATTGGTGCATATGAACTTTCAACTCTAGATTAAGATTTTATTCAAAACTTCATAGTAAAAGTGGTACAGTTTTAGCTGTAAAAGGAGTTCCTATGGGAAATTGCATTGTCAATATTTACAGAAATGCAACCTGTAACATGAAGCATCACATACGAATGGACGAACGAACGAAAAGACCGACGCACAGACCAGTAAACATAATGCCCATAAATTGGGCTAAAAAATACATCAATATAACATAAAGCAACAAATATAAATGATGACTTTATTATAAATAATGAATAATTTATTAATTTAGAGTTACAACCAACGAAGTTACTACTAATAATGCATTTAGTTTTAAATAACGAATATTACTTATTATCATTATTGGTTTCTTGATAGTTGTGTTGTGTATCACACTTTAAAGGTACTGTGAAGTAATTGTCACCTGACAGACATCTGGTTCTTGTCAATGGACCGAACTGTAGTACGTCATAATCAGTGGTGATGTCAGAAGTCCTACTATATACCTGATAGTCAATGTCGGACATTCCGGAAACAAACTTTTCTCGTTCAGAATGCTGCACTGATCCCTTAAAAGCCAGACAGTCATAGTAGTTATCGTTCTTGTTCGTTGTCAAATTTCCCTGTGCGCATGTATTCAAGCTAATGGTATTATACACACTTTCCTTTTCTAGTATAAAATAGAAATGCTCTGGTTCGACGGGTTGTACTTGCCTTTTAGATCTCCTAAAATACAACAATATTGATATATTTCGATTGCTTGATTGTTGCATGCATCACGTTCAGTGGCAAACATCTAAGCACACACCAAGGATCAGAATTTAAATTCAATTATTGATAAATCAAATAGGTGCATATTTCGTTAATTTGATTTAAAAACCGGGACTAAGGGCTGGAGATTTAGCCAATAACAGTCAAAATAAAACCGAGACTATCTAGACACGATACAGATATTTGCAATAGATGTGTGCAATATAGCCGACAACCTAAGGCTAGGGATTCCCCATAGAAGTGTTGCTAACTATTAATATTGTTTTAAAGGGAAGATATAATGACACCCTTGAGACTAAAACAAAAATATTGTTAACATACATATTTGATATTGGTGTGTTTATACATCACGCCAATCAAACTGATTAGGTGGAAATGTATATTATCATATCATTTAGAAATCATAAAGATGTATTTTTCAAATTAGAAAATTATTTTTGATACATTAACACTAGAAGGTGACGGCGTTGTCGTGAAGTCATTCTGTTTTTGAAAAACTTGAAAAATTTGCAACAAAATCTGAATCATTAAGTTCATGTCAAATTTCGTATATTACTAGTATCAAATAAGTACATGCACACAAGCGGTAGGTGCCAGCTGACAGATCAGAAAAGTGTACAGACGATACAAATCATAAGTTCATTTCAAATATTGAAAAATCAAAGTCATCGGTAACCAGACAGCACATGTAGATATCTGATAGATCTGACAACTTTTCACTGCAAGCTGCTGAACACACATGAAGTCATTCTGTACAGGTGTACGTTAGAAAAGTGGAATATATTACCGAAGGAAGAGGATGAACCTCTTCATTTCATATGGAGAGGATTATAAAAGTTAATTTATAATACACTTATCAACTAAAGTAAGAAAAGCTCCAAAATAAATCATTACAGGTGCATCGATAGGATAAGCGTATACAATTTTTCAATCCATCCTAAAATATTTTAAAGATTCTTGTACAACACAGTTTGACATCCGAAACAATGTCTCAGATTTTTCCTATTGCATTTCATTCTCTCATAAACCTTCGATGAAGATGTCATCCTAAGTTTATAAGAGATCACTAAATTTAATTTCAAATTGGTTATAACGTACATTAAAATTTTGTTCTATTGATGCTTTTTGGATCTGAGACTATATGTTGAAGATAACTGTTCAAGGAACAACATGTGTGAAAATCATGCATATAGAGGCACACTTCCAGTAATGTAGCTAATTTCATTTAAAACTGCATTTTAATGGTAAAAATTAATGTGTCAAAATTGAATAAATAAGAACTGTCCTACTTGTACCCCATTTAATTTAGATGACCTTCATGGTGGATTTCTAGAAATATAATTGTATACAATGACAATATGGGGTTTTACTCCAAGTATATTTTTATTTTTATTTTTGCAGTTTGAAAATGAAATATTTTATTCTTTCAATAAGAATTCATATCTGTTACTGTAACAGTATCCTCAAAGAAATTCTAGTATAAACCTCAGCAACATTAATTGTTCACAGAAGTAACAAAAACTGATGGAAATTAAATTAGGATAAAATGTAGTTGCCCTTGTATTGTGCTACCTTAAATTGCATGTAAGTATTCCGAATTTATCATTAGATCTCTGAACTCGACTATCAATTAATCAAATCATAATTAATGCTCTTTAAGTTTCCACACACCCTTAAAAAATGTGGTTCTGTTGACGTTATCCTAATTTTTTGAAAAGCCTTCAAAGTTGAAGAGTGATTGACAGTAAATATATAATTATAGAATCATTTGTGATTGACAGTAACCCGACCTCATACCCATACGACACAATACAGCTTATGCTACATTGACTGTTGACCCTTTCGGGACTGTTATAACTTTAAAAATGTAAATAATGTACATGTTTCAATAATTATAGCGTAATCTGTATTTCCTGTTGACCCTTATGGTACGTCAACTGGACGCTTAAGCATAGGCTGCATTTGATATAGCATATGCTGTATTAATTATAGCATATGCTGTATAAATTACAGCATATGCTACATAGTATAGCCTAAGCGACATTAATTACAGCATAGGGTACATAAATTATAGCTTATGCTGTAATTTATATAGCATATGCTGTATTAACTGTAGCATATGCGAAATAATTTACTTTTGACCCTTTCCGTACGCCATATATACAGTATAACATGTATATGCTTAAACGCTACTCACTTTTTCGACCGAGTTCTTATTTTAGCAATATATTAAGAATTCACATTTTTAGTAAATCATCAATTTAAATTTCCTACTTACCGAATGTATTTACAGCAACACAAAGTAGTGACTACAACACAGACTCCAATAATCGATGCAACAATCCCGATAAATAAATCTAAAAAATATAAACATGATTAGTGTGATATAGATAAATGAAATAAAACAAATGATTGTCATTTTAGCTCACCAGTCCCAAGAGCGAGTTTGAGCTGTAATTTTTTCACTTGGCATATAAACGCGTTAAGTAGTTTATTTACTTGTAAAAAAAAATCCCCTCTATAAATTCTGGGCCAAAAAGAGGTAAACCTAGACACAAAAGTCATCATCACTGGGGTATCTTGACAAGTTTAAAATATATATCCGATAATTCTCTTGTCAACCAAAATAAGCATTTGCGTACAATCCAAATACATGTAATATCTTGAAAACTATCATGGAAATTCAAATACGACATTGCAAATATGTTTTAAGAATAGAATGATACTTCTTTTATCTACAATCTTGAGAGGACTTCATATAGGCGTAAACGTTTTAAATAACGATGTGTTTCTAAATAAACCTATCATAGATACCAGGATTGAATTTTGTATTGGCGACAAACGCGCGTTTCGTCTAAAAAACAGTCACTCATCAGTGGCGCTGGAATAAAAATAGTTAAAAAGACCCAACTATAGTGCGAAGTGAAAGAGCATTGAAGACCAAACATACCTAATAGTTATCAAAGGTACATGTACCAGGATTATAATTCAATACGCCAGACGCGCGTTTCGTCTACATAAGACTCATCAGTGACGCTCAGATCAAAACAACTAAAAAGCCAAACAAATACAAAGTTGAAGAGCAGTGAGGACCCAAAATTCCAAAAAGTTGTGCCAAATACGGCTAAGGTAATCTACTCCTGGGCGTAAGAAAATCCTTAGATTTTCGAAAAATTCAAAGTTTTGTAAACAGAAAATTTATAAAAATATTTGCCAAATACAGCTAAGGGAATCCATCCCTAAGGTAAAAATAGCCTTAGTTCTTTAAAATGTAAAGTTTTGTAAACAGTTGATCTATAATTATGACCATATCATTGATTATTCATGTCAATACAGAAGTGCTGACTTCTGGTCATTTTTATTATCTTAATGGGCAGAGAAAAACTGTAAGTAGCAAATATGAACAGACAAACATCTAGATGTAGATCAATATGACACATTGATAGTCGACTTCTTAGTGTAGTTAATTGTATTGTTGTTTCGATATAAGTTAAATACTTTTGTTGATGTTAATGCTAAAAACATGCTAGTATATGTTTGCACCTGTCCTAAGTCAGGAATCTGATGTACAGTAGTTGTCGTTTGTTGATGTAATTTATACGTGTTTCTAGTTTTTTTAATATAGATTAGACCGTCGGTTTTCCCGTTTTAATGGTTTTACACTAGTAATTTTTGGGCCCTTTATAGCTTGTTGTTCGGTGTGAGCCAAGGCTCCGGGTTGAAAGCCGTACATTGACCTATAATGGTTTACTTTTTTAAATTGTTATTTGGATTGAGAGTTGTCTCATTGGCACTCATGCCACAGGAACAGTTCATTTGTATATTAATAACGAAATAATACCAAATAATAAAAATAACAAATATCCTCATTCCACTTCTTATAGTATAGTTGCTCCAAAATAAAGAATTTTGACCAATCTTAGTGTTTAACTCAAATCTTAAAAGCTGTAATAGATATACTGAAACTTAAACAAAAACAATATCAGCAACACATATTTACGAATAAATCAATAAGAACGAATTCGCAAATAAACATCTTGCATTAGTCGTTGCCTCATATAATTATAATGTTAACTTGTTTCTGCTTTTATGTTCATTTCTTTTAATGGTAAACATAAAATATGATCAGAAGAAACATTCTAATTCTAATTATATACTGCGAATTCTGATGCATTATCTTGTACTATAAAAATAATCATTACATATACCAAGATTAAATTTTGTACGCTAGACGCGCGTTTTATCTACAAAGGACTTATCGGTGAAGCAAGAACAAAACAAGTGAAAAATTCCAAGTAACGTACATAATATATTATACAAAAGCACCAAACTTGTGCTGTTTATAAGTGCAACCAATAAACCTATGTTGAACTTAATTGTTCGTAGGTCACAATTTAATAATAAATTTTGACCGAAATGTCTGTATTCGTGACATATTTAGATCTATGTCATTCACATGTGGTTCTATTTCTAGAATAGACATGCAAAATGACAAAATAAATCGTTTCTTATAAACAAAGGATAATTATGTCGATATCTGTCCATTACAGGCTTGTGTGGGGAAAGGTAGCGTACCGGGCTATTATAGACTGTAAGAGACAGGCAATAACCATCATATATAACCTACACTCTTAAACCAATTAAAATATTTTACCACAAAATGACATACATTAATTAATTAAAAAAGAAAAAACAGTTCTATTTGTGAATACATAAAACAGAGGCGAAAGATACATTCAGAGGGAAAATCAAACTCATAGATCGAAAATAAACTGACAACACTTTGGCTAAAAAAGAAAAGAAAAAACAGACAAAAGATAGTACACAAGACGCACAATAGAAAACCAAACACTAAGCAACACGAACCCAACTAAAACTGGGGATGATCTCATGTGATCCTGAAGGGTAAGCTGACCCTGCCCTTTATGTGGCACCCGTCATTTTACACATGTTTTTACAAACCCGGTAAAAAGTCTTAATCTGTATGTCACATTCGTGAAAAGGAAGGGGGTTATAGTTACAACATACGGAACACATCCCATATCATATGTGAAACGGTTATTCCATTACGGTCAACCTATCGTTATATAGCGTCCGTAAAATTTACAAAGAGTTGATTTTATCTTCATCATTTGAAACTCTTGGTTTAATAGCTTTCATGTGAGCAGCAACCCTCTATCAAGATAGGGAATACAAGCCCTGGAATATCGTATCAATGGGGAGATATATATTCTGTATGCACGTGCTGCTTGTATATTGTTACAAAGAAATGGAAAGTTCACAATTGGGAAGCTATAATAATCTCTTTTGTTGTAAAGGTTTGTTGTCAACCGATCCTCATTGTCAATTTCTGGATGGAAGTCATGATATGAGACTGACTATACTGTATCTGGTGTATCCTTGATCTATAATTCGATAGGATAGATGCGTTCAACATAGTCACCGAATTTTGAATTATATTTAGTGAGAGAACATCATCTATATAGTGGAAAGTAAAGTTATATGATATTGCTAAGGTGTTATCTTTCTTCATTCCTGTATATTATAGATTCTTACATTGATACGAGTGGATTAACGGATTTATCCAATCGAGATAGTTAAATTATCAATTTTAAAGTCCGAGCTCGAATCTGTTTCTCTAATGATTAAAAAATAAATTTTCTTTTTTTTTGTTAAACGAAAAACCTCTTCGAGTGTCGTTCACATTCCAAGTTCATTAACACCTGTTAGCAAATTTTGATTCATCCAGTTAGCTGAAGATGTTATGACCCTTAGAATCATCATATGATCTTTTGAGATCACCGGCAACTCCTCGTTGATTATTTTTTTATACAATGGGTGCAGAAAGGGATTTATTTCCATAGAATTAGAGAAAGTCAGTTTCAGACAATTTTTTGGTTGAAATCAGAGTGACACTTTACTTATGTAGACGAGACACGAGTCTGGCGTACTAAATTATAATCCTGGTACCTTTGATAACTGTTAACACAGTAGGATTTATTCCTCCCTAATACAAGGCATGGCCATTCTTTTTTATGAAACAAAACAATACCAACTCTTTGAATTGGTCTTTTAGTCTGGAATTGGGAATTCTTGTTTAGAGTGTAGATAAGTCAAATGTTTTAATACTATTGCAAGATGAAATAGTCTTAGATTGTATGTAATCTAAAAGACAACGCTACCTCTAGAATAGGCAGTTTCATAATAACTTTGAACCCCGGCTTAGATTGCTGATAAAAGATATTTTATTAATTTAGAAAGAGGTTTTTTGGAGCACTTGGATGACCCAGCAGTATACTGGTGTGTGTAAGGACACTAACTAGTATGTAGTTTAGGTATCCAATACAGTGATGAAAAATCAAGTTCTTCAACTTTGGTTGAAATTCCAAAGGCACATAGAACACACCTATAATTATCCCCAATTTCCTCTTTGATAAGTGTCGTGAGGGTATATATGTTGAGTTTCAAAGTAAATTGTCAATATCTAACTCATTTATCAAGCAGTTAGAAAAGGCAAAATAGAAATTTCATTCTATGGCTTTGGTGTTTCGTCACAAATACTTACCAATGCTCTAGACAAGTAATGTGCTCCTTAACTACTTACCAAAATCAAATATTTGCTGCATTACTTTTTCATGAGTTAAGGAAACAATATCCTGCGGTGAATGTACAGCTAGAAAATATTACAGCATCATTTGAAATATAATATACTAGTTCACCGAAGAAAACTATATGTTTAGTGTTCTTGCTCTAAGATGTTTAATAAGCGGATTTAGGCAGCTGTTTTGTTTGGAAAATTCACACAGGCAACACTGTACACTTTTATTTCAGAACAGTTTTATTTTAAGTAGTTTTGAAATTGAATAGCCGAATTCAACCGTTTTAACATTCTGGGGGTAAAGATTGAATTTGAATATTTTTCCAATCGAGTAACAAATTGTTAATACATGTCAACTTCATGTTTTGAATCATCAACAATCGAAGTGATACGCCATGACACGAAGCAAAAACAATCAACACCGATTGCTGACTTTTCTTCAAAAATCTGACAGGATATTATAGAGTGATTGCATTCATACATCCTTTACAATCGATAAAATGTTCACACTTTTTACAAACAAGGGTTGAATGGAAATCTTCCCTTCAACTTTTTATGTTGTGTTCTGTTGTGTTCTTTTCATGTTAAATATTATTTAATGACCTCTGCATATATACTTTGTTATTGCGGAAGTAATGTCATACATGATATTTTATGAATTTGTAGTTTCATGTTTTCACCTGATGCGAAATACGGATCTATAAATAACCAACCTGAACTACATAGAAACGGATGATCTTCCCCACATGGTTTGGCACGAATGGACCATTCATCATGTCTATGTTCAAGAGATAAACATCCCGTTCTTCTTGGATCACTTTCTTCATGCCTTGGTAACACATCATTTACTCTCTTCCCTTTTGTTTATTATAAAAATAATAATATTCGTGTTAACATCAACATTACAATTTCTGATATGAATAAAGTGTAATGTGCATTAGTAAAAGACATGGAATATATTTATTTTTATAGTTTTCTTTACTACAAATGTATATCAAAGTAAACGTTTGGAAAGTCATAAATATCTTAAGGTTGCACTTTGTAAATACAGCTATTCCAAAACCACCCTTTTTTTTGGGGAGATTTAGAATATACATAGCAAATTAAATCTATCTACATACTGGTTCCCATTTATGATCTCTGTGTTTCATCTCATAGAGACATAACGTGTTACCAGTAAATATGCATGTGCATTTTGTTTATATTGAAATCTGTGGTCACCTTTTATTTGAGGTAGGGTAGTTAAGAAAATTAGTGTTAGTTTAAACTGTGAAAAGTTCAGAGCATATAAACGTTGAAAATATGCCGCACAGCTCTATATTTTGACCTTTGAAAAAAATTGTAGTGCATATGAACTTTCAATTCAAGGATAAGATTTTATTCAAAACTTTATAGTAAAAGTGGTACAGTTTTAGTCGTAAAAGGAGTTCCTATGGAAAATTGCATTGCCAATATTTACAGAAATGCAACCTTAACATGGGGAACAAGACAAAAAAATAAAACATTAGAGGGGTAGTTAAAGCTGTTAACAGTCGGAATCATGTATTGATTTGTTGCAGTTTTTCCCCCACATAATGAATGGTCCTATCGTTCGTGTATCTTTATACTCAGGTTAGTTTGCGACGGAGTGTTTTATTAAACATGTTTTTTTTTTTTTTATTTTGTTATGTTTTGCCCTTGTTTCCTGGCCTTGTACGATCTGTGAATTTATTGACCTTTTCGAATTTGACTATTGAGCAAAAAATTAGTGTCGTCTGCAAGCAGGTTATTGTATCCTTTTGCAACACACGATACCATGTCCACTTGTGATATGAGTGTATTTTACCTGAAGCTTGCGTTTTTAGATACAAAGTCATGTATAATGTAATCGTTGATTAGGTATCAATGTATAAGGATTATCCCACGACCCAAATTTTTAAAGTAATGACCACTTTCGGGGAATAACAATAATTCTTTCAAGGGAAAATATACATACACAAGGACTGTAACACAACCATTTTTGACAATTTGTACATACCATCAATCCATTTTTGTCGTATCCTGGTCAAGGAAGTCCAAAATGAAGACCCACTTAAGGTCACATTATCTTCACGAATTAAATCTTTCCCAGCTAAATGACCGCCCATACCTGTACACTTCCTTACTGCTTCAAACCATGTTGTTTGTTCTGGAGACATGTAGTAGCATGGCAATGTCAGGCTGTCTCGGAATTTACATATGGTTTTATCAACTGAATTAAATAATAAAAAGCAATGTCAGTATTGACTTCTGGGGAAAGTAAGAACGTATTTCAGTTATCTTTCTTTTTACACAAATTAAGTGTTTGTTTTACAGAAACATTTTAAGGATGTATAACGTTTAACATTTACTAATTTACCATTCAACAAACCTAATAATTAGAAAGCCAGGAATGCGGTTATATGCTAAACTGTTAGAAAAGAATACAGACAAAAATGACATTGCAAAGCAAAAAGCAAAATTCATCTTTGTCTGGGAAGTGGGAACAATAGTTTATTAAAGGACAGGCGAAAGGTAAAAAAGACATTCAAACTAATAGTCGAAAATAAACTGACAACAACATGGTAAAAAAAACCGAAAAAAACGAACAACAGTACACAAAGGTGGTAAGTAAATCCTGCTCCACATATGACACTAGTCCTGTGGTTTGCTCATGTAAGTACAACTCTAATGATACGTCTAATTCGGTAAGTAATAATTTCTCTATAGATAATAAATGTCGGAAATCAGGATTACTGATTTATGACCTTCGTTTTCTTGCAACAATAGTGTCTGGCAAACCAACATTGAACAACCGTTACATTGGTCTAAACCAACATAGAAATACAAATACGTATTGCACTTACATTAGTTGGTACCAATTTTCTGTCTGTACACATTTGAGTATTTGTATTCGAAGGACGTTAAGTACAGCATACACCAATGCGAAGATACTCTTAGAAATGACTTTATCAGTGACTTACACTCACAGTTCCCCCAATATTTCAATTAGTTTCTACTGTTATGAGATGACAATAAAAAGAATTTAAAATCTTACATATTCTGCATATGTATTTGTGTTCAAATCTGCATCGATCTTGGTGCCATAAAAGTTGTTTTTCGTTATCTTGAGTTACCGAAACACAGTCTTCTCTTTCACTGGCGGTATGTGGCTCATACATCTTCCATTTTATACTATCTAAAACGTAATAAGATGGAATGACATGTCAACCTCATAACAATAATGTAGCTCTAAAAAGTTTTAATACAATAGCAGTACCGAAAATACATTTCATCATCGGATGAGGATTTATAAATATATCAGCATTTATGGTGTATTTTAAAAAAAATTGAACATGGGTTTTCGATTCAAATCAATGAATAATTATTGTTTGAAACTAGGGACTTATGTTTTACATATATGAGTGCTATTCTTGTAATCTTGTTATAATTCTCCGATTCCTTAGTTTTTCTTTTTGTTAAATTTCACACATTAATATTCAAATGCTGCCAATATAAAATCTAGATTAACGTGAGTGTCTATAGTTACCAGATGTAACTACATTTATGTACGTACATAG
Source organism: Mytilus trossulus (assembly GCF_036588685.1). Lineage (NCBI taxonomy): Eukaryota > Metazoa > Mollusca > Bivalvia > Mytilida > Mytilidae > Mytilus > Mytilus trossulus. The sequence goes on along the minus strand of NC_086374.1, from coordinate 45,539,617 downwards.
TTTTCTTTAAACTTTTAATATTAAGTGTTCCTGGTGAAAGTTGATACAGAAACTTTAGTCAATTGCGATTCGATATGTTTTAAAAGTTTTAATATCTTTATCAAAATTAAAAAGATGAAATTATCATTATGATATGATAAACATATTGTAAGTGTCGTGGTTATTTATGGCCACGTGACACTTAAGTTAGTTTGATTTTTATCTGGCAAAATTGCAACACCACAAGTTGATTTCAAATGTTTGTAATTTCACCATATTACATACTAATGATTTTCCTTATCCTTATTTGCGTTAAGCTTTTCTTAACGGGTTTATATTTCTTACAATGGACATGTTATTTGATTGTTTTACGCTATTTATTGATTGGAATTTAGTTTTGCGTTCATCTTTCTTTTTGTTTTCTATTTTGTCTCCATTTCATGCTTTGTAAAATATACACAGGGAAAAAAGTATTTCAACACCAAATTGAAATTGAAATAAAAAAAAACTTTTCATTTCTTTGAGATATAATTTGGTAAAATAGAACTAGTTAAACATTATTTAAGTATCACCTGAGTTTAATCAATAAATATCGACTCGATAATTTTTTATCTGCACATGCAGCTACTGTAACCGTAAACAGCAAAACAGTTTTTTTTAACCTCATTGTTTTCAACCCTTTAAATAATCAAATTTTTAAAGTTATGTGATTGACACCTTATAATGTGTCCTTGACAACTCTTAACTGCAGCAAGATGGCAGATTATCAGCATAAGGGAAGCAGGGATGTCGCTGTAAAAACTGCACGTATTGTTGGTCATCACCATTTCACTTTAAGTCGTTTTGAGAATAAATCAGGCAATAAACGCTGTTAAAGACATTCCGAGATAATGAAGACCCCCTATACAATTTGTTAAGGAAAATCAAGCATAATGAAGGTTGATCAGAAGGAAACCCATTGCATACAAGACAATCCTAAAAAGAGAGTGGTGGCCATACAGGAGCCTTTTAACAAGAACTGTTCGAGATCGTCTCATCGCTACTGGTTATCGTGCGATAAGACCATTTCGGAGAACTTTGCTAACGAACAGACACACAGTTTTCCGTATCCAATGTAGTGCAGAGCTCGCCAAAGTTGAAAATTAGCATCGTTGAGGAAGATCCAATGTTCAAATGGAATTCGGTTCATCTTCCTTGACACGATCGTAGCCCGGATTTCAACCATATCGAGCATATTTGGGACATTATTGGGCGGAAAGTGCGAGAAAGAACACCCCAGTTCAAACACATCATGAAATAAACAATGCCCTTCATCAGAAATGGTTGCTGCTACCTTAGCAACAAATTAGTCGATTTATGGCAGGAATTGGAAGACGTTTAGATGTGGTTATCCGTTTGAATAGAGGCACTAATTTTTTGGCGTATAACGATCAACCATGATATGAACAGTCATCTAAGGTTTAATTTTGAAATGTCTGACATTGTAAAGTTCGACTACAGTAAAAGTTGTAAAATGCATTTTTTTGTACACAAAACACTCCATTTTGGTATTAAAATTGTGGTTATATAAATCATTTTTTTTTTCAAACATTTTTTGTTCGTTTCAATGTCAATGTTATCCTAAACTATGTTTTAAGGGAAGCAGGGATGTCGCTGTAAAAACTGCACGTATTGTTGGTCATCACCATTTCACTATAAGTCGTTTTGAGAATAAATCAGGCAAAAAACGCGGTGAAAGACATTCTGAGATAATGAAGACCCCCTATACCATTTGCTAAGGAAAATCAAGCATAATGAAGGTTGGTCAGAAGGAAACCCATTGCATACAAGACAATCCTAAAAAGAGAGTGGTGGCCATACAGGAGCCTTTTAACAAGAACTGTTCGAGATCGTCTCATCGCTACTGGTTATCGTGCGATAAGACCATTTCGGAGACCTTTGCTTACGAACAGACACACAGTTTTCCGTATCCAATGTAGTGCAGAGCTCGCCAAAGTTGGAAATTAGCATCGTGGAGGAAGATCCAATGTTCAAATGGAATTCGGTTCATCTTCCTTGGCACGATCGTAGCCCGGATTTCAACCATATCGAGCATATTTGGGACACTATTGGGCGGAAAGTGCGAGAAAGGACACCCAAGTTCAAACACATCATGAAATAAACAATGCCCTTCATCAGGAATGGTTGCTGCTACCTTAGCAACAAATTAGTCGATTTATGGCAGGAATCAGAAGACGTTTAGATGCGGTTATCCGTTTGAATAGAGGCACTAATTCTTTGGCGTATTTATTGATCAACCATGATATGAACAGTCATCTAAGGATTAATTTTGAAATGTCTGACATTGTAAAGTTCGACTACAGTAAAAGTTGTAAAATACATTTTTTTTTACAAAAAACACTCCATTTTGGTATTAAAATTGTGGTTATATAAATCATTTTTGTTCAAACATTTTTTGTTCGTTTCAATGTCAATGTTATCCTAAACTATGTTTCAATAATATTTTACACATATTGTATTATATTTCATCCAAAAAAAGAGGCTGATTTTTCAAGTTTTAAAAAATCAAGGTGTTGCAATACTTTTTTCCATGTGTATAGAATCATGCTTGAACAAAATATACAATTTTAAACATATCACTTGATTAAATTTTTTCAAAGCTTGCATACAATCATACGGAAATATTTGTTTTGTTGCTCCGGATGAGTGTTTCTGAAGATTTTTAAATTGATGAAAGTACGATTATTCTAGCAGGTTCTGAAATAAAATTTTGTACACTTCATAAGTAAATCATGAAATTTGTTATATACTTGTTTTATTCATTTCTGACGATAAAATAATATTGAATTGAGATTGTCCTCAAACTTTACGGACAATCCTCGTACACGTTGTTTTATATCTGATTTTATACCATATAGGTCAAAAGAGGAGCGTTGTGAGTTAACATTACCACTTGATGTTTCGTTACACAGTAGGGACATCTGTTCATGTGATGTATATTTTTGTTTGTCTTTTGTTTTTTATTTGTCGGAGAAAATTAAGTGGTGGGCGATATGTTGTGCTGACCAATATATTAGGAAACTCTTGTATTTAGAATTAACTATTATATCAATGGATCTGCATTAATAAATATTCTCAACAATTTTGGTATGAAGTATCAACTACCAGAACTTAAAGGTTAGCGACTGACTATGTTACTTTTCGGCCTTTTAACGAAGAGCAAAACCCATACAAATATGACATACAACATCAAACGACAACTACAATAACTGATTTATAAGCTCCTGAATTGGGGTAGGCATATACAGATTGTGGCCAGATTTAACAGGTTTCTGCGCGCACCAACCTATACAATTGCTTTTAATTTTACGTGGTTTGGTCGTCTCTATGGGATGTAATTTTGTATAGAAAAAATGATTGGTTGAACCAAATACAATGTACAAATGTAATGCGTTTTGACAAGCTTTTTACTAGTCATTTCATTCTATTTGTCACTAAACAGCACTCTTATACAAATATAAAGATCTGGCACTGACTTATTATATTGAGGTTAATATACCTTCTGTTCTGTATACTGTTGTCATGTTTGGTCCTCCGCATTGATAATTCGTGTCTCCAGGACATGAAAAGTTGCATTTTATGTCCACATCTTGCTTAACATAATGAAGATTATGATAACAAAGGCACTTCTTTCCCTACGAAAAAAGTACACACGAAATAATTTTCATTCGTGTTAAAGAAGTCCCGAGTACTTTTAATTAGTTTCCGGTATCTCTTAGTATTTTCATATTGACAGTATTATTTTTCTTATGTTAAAATTGTTGTTTTGAGGATAAAAAACAATATTAGTACACGTTGTCAATCTAAATAAAAGTTACTTCTCTTCAAAATGTCAAAGCATATCCAAAATAATGTACCTATAATATGTCTGTTTGTTTTGTTCACGCATCATTGTCAATATAATGGAATTTGATGCAAATGTCATACAGGTGAGAGGTTTAGCTAGCTATAAATTCAGGTTAAATTCATTATTTTCTGTATAAGAAAATGCCTGTTCCAAGTGAGGAATATGACAGTTATTAGGGACTTTTCGTTTTTAATTTTCCTTGAAGTTTAGTATTTGTTGTGATTTTACCTTTTAGATACACCTTTTAATATCAGAAAGGGCGAATACACCAGAGTAAATGTTATTCTCTAGTTTCTTTTTATTTTATTTTGTTGATCAGACAGTATCCTATTGGTATTAACAGTGATGGTATACATTCTTGTGATTCAATCAGAAAAAAATGGATGAAACGAGATTATTGTGTTTACGCAAATCAGATTTCATCTCAAATAAACAAAACCAAAAAACAACATAGACACGTGTCTTTGTAACTGGTTCTCAGTTATTGAAAACAATTCAATTCTAGCACTATATGTAGTAGAATATTTCGTACCGGTTTACTTGATGCTATGCTTACATTGTATTATTCATCGGTAGTGCCAACTGTAGTTTCGGAATTTACACTAGTTTTGATTTTATTTTAAGAGGATTTCTGTACTTAGTGGCTAAGTTGTTTATTCCAATTAGAAAAAAAGTAAATTTATGGCCAATCCAGAGAGGCAATATTTGACATTCAAGTAGTATTTTATGTAGTACATGAATTTTCTTGTACCTATAATTGCAAATTTAACATTACTTTTTCCATATAAAGTCAAATTATCTCCAACATATTTCAGACAGACCTAAACTGTAAAGTTGTATTTAAATATTAAAATAATTAAAACAAATGTTTGGTTTAATTCTCACTCTTGGTTATTGCAGCGAATTAATATTATTGGGAACAAGAGATGTATCATATATTATGTAACCTGTCATAATTTAGAATACATCCAAGTCTTTGGAAAAGTTGTTTTCATGTTAGATGGGAATAGTTCTCATCATTTACTTTATAGTATCAAAACTAGCTTACTGATAATCCGGCGAAAGCACTTTGTAGATGGTGCTTACAAAAACTAATGCAAAGTGTTGGTTGGTTTTCTAGAAATCTTTGCGAATTCTTTAACTCAGATTGGAAGCATCCTATCGGTTCATCTACCAGTTTTTTCTTATCTGTAATAAGTAACAAAAATGAAAATAAAGTAAAATGTTTAATGACACTGTGTATTTAAGTTGACAAGGAAAAGTAATTTAAGATGGTGTTTACAATTATTATAGGTCATTTGTTTACAAAATAATGATAAAAAAGGGACGAAAGATACCAAAGGGACAGTCAAACTCATAAATCTAAAACAAACTGACAACGCCATTTCTAAAAATATGGATAATATGACTTTAAATTAACTCATCAAAGGTACCAGAATTGAAATTGTGTAAGCCAGACGCGCTTTCGTCTACAAAGAAACCATCAGTACCGATCGAATCAAAAAATTATAATGCCAAATAAAATACAAAGTATGGGAGCACTGAGGACCCAAATTTCTCAAATTTTAACAATGACAACTGATTACAGAACTGCATATTTTTCCAGTTAGTTTTTCTCAAGAATAATTAAAGTTCAAGAAAACCTTCTAGGCGAATAAAACCTTTTATAAATATTTCCTGGGGATAGACTAGATTTTTCAAAGAAATCCGATAATCCAGGAAATGTTCAATATAGAAAATATGTGTAAAACGCAAGTATAGTCTTGTAAACCGTTATATTATAGCATTATATGGCAAACATGTATAAAATGGTAAGAGCTTCCAGCACTTCTTATTAATCAAACCTGTCAAATGAATTCTTATATGAGATTTTGCCTTTAAATGAAGATGTTTTACAATTTCTTTTTCATGTTTGCCTTTTATCTTAAAAACTTTTAATTTAAAAAAATTATCAGCAATGCAAGATCTACAAAAAAACAAATGACCGAAATCGTCAGTCGACTCCTCATTGTGGACGACTTAAATGACGACCATATTTGTGTTTTTGTTATTATCTTGAAAAATATAAGGAATAGAGAGAGAATTAAAATGAAAGTCTACAAAATGAACATGTTTGAAATCAATTAATGTTCTTAAATAATGAGTTTTTACGATTTAGCGTATCTTTTGTTATTATCTTAAAACTATAATAAATGGAAAGAAACTTAAAGGACAAAGATTATCAGTAAGAACAGATCTACAAATACATCATTATAGCCGAATTTGTTTGGCGACTGCTGAAATGAAATATAGCCCTTTTTGACGATTTTTACCATTGTTTGCATTTTGTCTATCATCTTGAGAACTATAATAGAGAAAAATTTTGTCTATATAGCAAACTTGATCAGGAAGACTAGCTTTATTATATTATAATGGTAAAAAACTATGCTTACATCTCATAATAAAGTTGATATGGCTGAAATCGTTTATCATATACATATATCAGTTTTTAATCTTAAACGAGGATTTTGTTTTTGCGTTTTGGGCAAACACTAATGAAGCAATAGAAACCCCAACCTTAAAAAATTATCAGCAAGATAAGATCTATAATAAATAAGTCAAACAGCTAAATATATCAGTTCACTCCCAACAGGAGTTCTTGTCATGAAATGATGATGAGTTTTACCCATTTTTTTTTTTTTTTTTTTTTTACTTAAACCATACAAGAATGTCACAGTGTAATCAACAAAAATGATTAGCAAAACTATTTTATCTATGCATTGTAGTTCAGAGTTGTGGCTTTTATCTAGCTATAGTTATTAGTCTGAGTTGTGGTCTACCATCTAGGTATTTTAGTTCAGAGTTGATTTTTTAACTTAGCTATAATTATTAGTCAGAGTTTTGGTCTATTATCTAGGTATTTTAGTTCAGAGTTGATTTTTTAAATTAGCTATAATTATTAGTCAGAGTTGTGGTTTTTATGCAGCTATTAACCATTTCACTATGAAATAAAAGTATATAATATAAGTTCCAAAAGGAACAAATATTATAGAATATTATTTCCACAGGAATAAATATTACAGTATAAGTTCCTAACGAAATAAATGGTATATAATTTTTGTTCCAACAGGAATAGGTATTATGACATTGTTTATAACAAAGTTTCCAGTGGAACTTCTGTTAGGCGGAACAAATATACGTTGACAGTTCGAGTGTGAAATTCAATATTCAAATCACTTGTATGCCGCTGTACTGATTGTTTAAGATATAAGCATACCATTATTCCATAAAAAGTATTTTCTTCTTTCTTTTCCTCCAATCCAAAAGGTTGCATCACCAGATATATTTATTTTCAGAGTAACACTATTCAAATCATCCAGATTTTGTATGGTGTACAAATGCCTGCCGATATCGGAACAAAACTTGTCGGCACTGTCCCAACTAGTCTGTGTCCAGTTAACCAAAACTGAATTTGATGGTATTATGAAAACTGTAAAACAAAAACAACACTTTACAAATTGTGCTTTTGCTGGATAAATCTTCACCAGATAATATAAGAATAGAAGTTTTTGTGTGATTGCCAATGAAAAAACTCTTCACAAGATATCAAATGACACAAACATTAACAACACTAGGTCACCGTACGGCCTTTAACAATGAGCAAAGCCTATACCGCATAGTCAGCTATAAGAAAAATAACGGCCTTATGTATGTACAAACAATGAACAAACAAATATGTAACACAGCAACAAACGACAAATCTGTGAATTACAGGCTCTTTGCTAAGTTCTTAACACAAACTATGATAGACTAGGATGAATATCTACTTGCATACGTGACAAGGAGTTTTATTACCAAATTATTTCCATTAAAGGTTAATTCTTCTGAAGTTAAAATCCACTGATTCTTAATAATGTCTAAATCTATCAACCTAGAAATTAAGAAATTATAGCTAGATATTAGAAGATGTGGTATGAGTGCCAATGAGATAACTCTCCATCCAAGTTAGAATTTGTAAAAGTAAACCATTACATGTCAAAGTTTGGTGTACATCATGTTATAACAAATAAACTCATCATATATACCAGGATTAAATTTGTATTTACGCCAGACGCGCGTTTCGTCTACAAAAGACTCATCAGTGACCATCGAATCTAAAAAAAGTTAAAAAGGCAAAATAAAATACGAAGTTGAAGAGCATTGAAGACCAAAATTCCTTAAAGTTTAGCCAAATACAGCTAAGGTAATCTATTCCTGAGGTAGAAAAGCCTTAGTATTTTTAAAATTCAAAAGATTTGTAAACAGTTAATTTATAAATATGACCATATCAAAAGCATGTTGGACCAAGGACACATTTATCATCCTTTAGTTTTCGTTGTCTGAGACAATGTATGGATTAAAATAATCATGACTATCCATGATATATTGTCACGTGCCTCATAATTATTCAAATAAAGGTAATCGAAAACTTTGAGAACTTTTAAAGGGAAAATTTATCAGTATGGAAGGTAGAAAAAGTACTCTTACTAGGTCAAAGAAGTCTGTGTCTGAAGTATAAAGACACGCAACAAATTAGTTGGATGTTTAACTAGGTTATCATAAAAGAATCCATTTTTTCATTAATTCCAATTTATTATGATTTTGTTTTACATTAGTTTAATATGAGTACATGCATTTGTATTACTGTACAACAGCTCTTTATGTGTTGTTGTCTTTTATGATAACAGACAGCTTTTTTTATATTATTGTACCTTTGTCGTTCGTATGAACACACTCTTGTAACACACGTATCTTGATGTTTCATACATTGGTATAGCAAATCTTAATAAAACAAACTTACCGAAAAGTAGGATAATTGTTTCCATTGTTATATAAAATTTAAACACTGTCAAAAACTAATAGTGTCTACCAGTACATTGTTTGTTTATTAGTCAGTAATGTATTATTATTTTCGAGCGCACACGTATGACTTAAACATCTTAAGTGTTACTTAAATATACACGAGTACTTATAATTTTTAACGGAAACCGTGTCTAATGACCAATATAGATGAAATGCAATAGGTTTTAACCAATTAACCTGCAAACGGATATCAGACATAAACACTTATGTCTTTAATATATCCTTTAGTGCACAAATACTCTAATGGCAAAACTTATAGTTTGTTAATTTTTTTTTAGAGTTTAGTGTGACGTCCATTTTCAATAAACAGGTACACATGCTTGTTTAGGACCTAGCTGAAGCTCGCCTCAGAGTGGGATATTTTCTCGCCGTGTTGAAGACCTATTGGTGGCATGGGTTGTTTTCTCTCTTTGGTCGAGCTGTTGTCTCTTTGATAATGATTCCCAATTTTCATTCCCAAATTTTTCAATTGAAAATGAAGATATTATTGTTTGTCAAATTTGATTCCATCTGAAGCTTAGTAATACATTCAATGAATTAAAGTCAATTGCAAGTTCCTGGTACAACAATATCAACCAAATAAGCTGACTTGTTTTTACATAAATCAGTCCGTTAGATTTCTCGTTTAAATTATTTTATATATGTCATTTCTGGGCCTTTTTTGCTGATTATGCTGTATGGTTTAAACTCATTATTGAAAACCGCACAGTTACCTTTGGTTGTTATGGAATTTTTTTTCCAGACAAACTTCGGCGAAAAACATTTTTATTTTCGCGACCTGTCGAAAACAATGTTTTTCTTTAAATATTAACATTCCATATAGTGCCAGCTGAGGGTGAAACAAATATTTTTTTTCTCAGGGTCAAGTTCAAATTATTTAATTCTTCAAAAAACTGGGAACAAACTTTTTTTCCAAAAAAATCCATAGACACCCCCCCCCCCCCCCCCCCACCCCAGAAAATCAAATGGTTGCTGCCTAAGTTATGAATAAGTTGATTCAAACACCTCGATTCTATACAAAGCGTCAAGTTAATTCATAGTTCTTGAGTCAGACATTTAAAATAACTCATAGTTCTTGCGTCAGACATTTAAAATAATTCATAGTTCTCGAGTCAGACATTTAAAAGCTAATTAATTTAAAATTAAAGACAAACTTTAGGGAAAATTAACATATAAACATCAAACTGTTTAATATTTGGCATAAAAAATAAGTTATAGTTGGACTCAGATTTTTTTAAACTCAATAAAAACTTTGCATGTAATATTACTGAGTATAGGGATACATTTTTTAAAAGTTTTTTAAATTTCATCGTAGCTCAAATAGAATGCTCCTGTTCGCTGTCTATTTGAAGATTTTTTTAAAGTAGCGGATATTTGATCAATCGGACAACATGTTCTTGTATGCCGTCTAGAGATAATAATGATAAGCTGTACACCTAACTTCAAGATAAAACAATAAATTCGGAATGAATAAAGTGTGTGCAATTATTCTGTGTACTCTATCAGGTTAGCGACTTTTATCTCTTATTTTTTAACAATATTTTGGTACCATGACAAAAGTCAGAAAAGTCGATCCTTGTTTTTTTTCCATATATTCAAATTTGAATTCGCTGCATCGGTATGCATCTGTCCGAAACCAGGAGTCAACAAAATTGCACCTTTAAAAATCATTAAATTTTATAAGATGTCTTGCATCCAATACCATCTAAACACTTGCATGCGGTGTGTAGGCAAAAGGGCGTGTTAATTTTCTCCAATATCAATCCATTAAACCACAAGCATTAGCCTTTCAAAAAGGGCTAGTCGACTCTTAACTGATGAAAATGGAAAGTGCTCTCGCTTTGTAGATGAACTCATTTACTAGAATAGCCACGTACGTGCATCAATCAACAAATTTTACCACACACGTGAGGTCGCACGCTATGAAGTAGTATATATCGTTTAACATTGTTATTTATCAACCTCCAGAAGATTCGACTATTTATAGATAAAAGTTACCTGTGTACCAATATCATGAATATGCATGAATAATGACCAGGGAGCTTATTCACGAAGCATCCGTTAACTAACGGACCCGTTAACTTAACGGAGACGTTAACGGGTACGTCCGTTAAAAATTAACGTGGTATTCACAAACGTGTCCGTTAACATTGAGATAACGGGTGCGCTATTAACGGGTGCGTTAATATGCACATTAGACGTAATTGATATGTCGGGTGTTTTCATTGGTTTATAAATCGACTCGACACTACAATGATCAAAGAGTTTATTTACATTTTTATAATAATAGTGTTAACTTTTTCCAGCGGTTGTGCATTCAAGACAATATGCTACAATACGTCGAAAACCTCAATCGAAAACAAACTTGTTTAGGTTTAATTTGTTCATTTAACTATTTTTTTTATATGTTTTATTTAATTTAATAGGCTTGTGATATAAGTAGCGTACACACCCTGCACGAGTGGTCTGAAAGATGCCTATTACAAAAAAAAAATGTCTCCTCTTATCCACGTGGATACGCTATTATTTTTAGGGAGTTCACTTATTCGCCCTTTATACCGTTCGGTCAACTCTGATGCAAAACCTACCAACGGTAGTATGTTTTTCTTCTTTTGCTCTCGATTTAACGAATATGAACAACATACCGGTATGCCACTGAGCAATAAAAAAAAACACAAAAAAAGTACACTCAAGTAAATGGTGCAAATAGTACTTTAAGTAAAATCGATTTTTACATCAAATGACCGTGAGGGTATTTCAGTGTATTGTTGCCACAAACATTTCTACCCACGTGGCTTTTGTGTTTAACTGATAACTAAACGCAAAATAACATTCCTTATCGTTTGTTATGTACATCGATTTCACCCAAAAATATGCATGAACATTATTTTTGAGAACATAGATAAATAATTTGAAAATGTGTTAATTGTCGTGGGAAATACATGTATATGTCGTGTACAAGTTACGATTTTGTACAGGTTATAACATGTACAAAAATATTGTACATGTTATAACTTGTATAATGCAAAAATACAAGTTATAGCATGTACAAAAGTACCTCAAACATGTTATAACCTGTACAAAATATTGCTTCAAAATGGTTTTAACTTGTACAAAATCGAAAAATAAGGATATATTTCTATTATCGCAATAGATGTTATTGACCTCAATAATATTTTCATAACTTTATTATTATTCCTTCATGTTAGTGTGTTTTGTCCTTTTTTGATACAGTTAATGTCCAGGGGTCGGTATTACGAAGCATTCCTAAGACTTGTCATACGATATATCTTAGGACATGTCTTATGATCCTCTTATTCCTATCTATGGAAATATCTTTATTTGATGAATTATAATTGTGAGTGTCCACTTTGAACATTTAACGGAGACGTTAACGGGTGCGTTAATTAACGGAGGCTTTGTGAATACAAAATAAAATTAGCGGAAATTTAACGGAAATGTTAACGGGTCCGTTAGCTAACGGATGCTTTGTGAATAAGCTCCCAGGCAAAATCTAAATGGCTAAAATAAAGAGGACAAATCCGATACTCTACGGGATTGAAGGACATTTACTAGGTTTGGATTGTCCTAACTAATCAATGAACTTTGATTATTCACGTCTCGAAATATCTTCCAATCAGGTAGCAAGAAAAATTCACGCACTAACTGTCCATCGTTCAATTCTTAATATCGACTCCAAGGAGTCGATAATAAAATGATTTATTTAATAACGATGCATATGTCCATACTGCAACAGTGATACCGTATATATACAGTTATGCGTAGCAATTTGATTGCTGTCAATCTGATGAAAGTCCGGTGTACAGACTTTGCTAACAAGCTTTGTGAGCAACGCCTATACGCAGGATATGTATTTTAACCGGATTGTATCACACAAAAGGGTAAGCAATAAAGTTTCATTATCAATGCACCATCCTCATTAAGGGTACATGTAACGTAATCGGAGGTAATTAAATTGCACTTGAAATAATTCTTCCGCTGTTTTAATATTTATACATTTGAAGAGTTATTGAGAATGATTGAGTTTATTAGAACGTTACCTAGCTGCAAAGGTTCGTAAAACATTTCGATAACTTTTTCTCTGAAACTGCATGTCATAAATTTTGCATGTATGACACCAATGCACGACATCACACTTTATCTGTCTATGTGTTCCTTCAATGGTCTACTTCCAGGTCACCGCTTTTTTATTTTTATTTTGATGCACATTTTATTAAATCGTCATATCTTTCGTAGTAACTACAAGACATATTTTTTGGACATATGACACCATGCAATTGATTAAGTTGTAGATTTACTGCGCAATAATGAAAACATTTATGAGAAAGAGGATAAATAGAAAACAATAGGTTCAATACATTTCTTTTCTTTAAACAAACTGTTAATCCGGTGGCTTGTTTTAATCAAAGTACCAAGGAAAACTTAGAAAAGCAATGCGTTTAATTTACATAGAAGCCTTATAATTATAATGTTATCTTTCATTGGTAAATTTCGAACACAGACTGTAGCAATTATTTTAAGAAGACAGTACTAGTATGATTATCTTATTATAACCTTCTTTTAATAATCCACATCTAAGGGGCAGTAGACACTGCTATGCCACCAGTTTTATTTATTGTAAGAGGAACGCTTTTTATTATTTATAGATGTTCATCTCCAATTAATCTAAAACAATATCTGAAATGCTTTTATCTAGCAATTATTACTATATTATATGGTTTTATGAACAAGGTGGAAAATATCGTTAGTGGCCTATGCTCCGCCGAGGGGCAACAGTATTAAGCAAGTAAGCATAAGGTTTTAAGGCAGAAGCAAAATATCCTACACTAGGACCTCTGTGAAATGTCTTCCATTCTTAAATGAATTTTACATCTTCATGTGTGTACTTGGAGTCTTTTTAGGGAATGACTGTAATATTTTTTCTGTCTATGAAGAAATAACATAACAAATTTGATGCACACTGAAGAACGCGCGTAGCACGTTTTTTTGTGTTATTTCCAATAGACAGATAAAAAAAATTTTTATTCTAAAAGTTCCATTTTAAACCGTAGAAAACCATGAAAAAATGTTGATGACGTCACGGTCACATGACAAAATTATGTCTATGGGCTGATAACAAAATAACGTCAGCCAATCAGAAAACGCGTTACATCCAAAATTAAATTATTGCAAATTGTTTGGCACAATTTTGAACATTTAACATAATAAAAATTCTTTGGGAATGCTTTAAAACTATTCTTTTCATTGAAATCTGAAAACTCGGATAAATAAATTGACAAGTTTATATTTATATTTTTTATTTGATAAAAACATTTCACTAGTCATTGAACACTTTCTTAAGATAAAACAAGGCAATCCATATGAGTTACAAGCTGATAAAAAGTATTTTAAATCGGTACATGTACATATAGAGATAAAAGAACTCCATGCAAGTCACAATTTGTAAAAGTAAACTCATTATAGGTCAAAGTACGGCCTTTATGGTTTATTTAAGATCCTCTTAGAAAAGTTAACAGAGGTACCGATAAAATATATAAAAAAAATTATGATTAAATGATGTAACTAAATTCCTGTTCCAAAACTGTTGTTTGGTTTATAAATATTTTACAATTATTAATTTTCAGTATTTTTTTTTCCAAACGAAGTGAATGCCGAATGTCCTCTAGGATGGGTGCATTATGATATTTCCTGCTTCTTGTTCAGTACAAACGCTTTGAACTGGTACAACGCACACGTAAGTCATCAGACAAAATACGAAATAAAATATCGTTTACAATTGAAACAGAAAACGTGAGCTTAAGTTTTCTGGCAAGTTATGGTAAAGTAAAATGATAAATCAGTTTCCTGTTTTACTCTGGTTTTGACAATAATTATTTCAGAAATAAGTCATAGACGCCATAAATTTGTTGGAAATTTACACATGGCCGGGGTAGTGAACTTCGAATTACCCTGCGCGTTAATCTTTTTAATACTTTTTTTTTCAAAAACACATCTTATATAAATATGTAAATGATATATTTTATTTTATGTATATGCAGGGGTCATGTAGAGCGCACAGTGCTAGAATTGCTGAAGTTAACTCAGTTGACGTGATGGCATACTTACGTCAGATGGCAAAATCTTACGGCTATGGTATAGTTTTATACTTTGTTATAAATGCAACACGTACAGTGGTAGTTGAAAAGATAAAAAAATGTTATGTCTCCAGATAAGCGTTCAAAATGAATTAAACATTCCCTGAACTTTTAGTTATCCATATTTTGAGTAAGAGATGATAAAGTTTCTAAATATTCTATTGTATTTGTTCTTCGCCACATTTATAAAATCTATGCCAGATGTGGAACAGGATCTGCTTACCCTTTTGGAGCACCTGAGATCACCCCTGGTTTTGGTGGGGTTCGTTATGATTATTCTTTAGTTTTCTAATGTTGTATCATGTGTTCTATTGTTTTTTAGTCTGTCTTTTTCATTTTAAGCCATGGCGTTGTCAGTTTATTTTTTATTTATGTGTTTGACTGTTCCTGTGGTATCTTTCGTCCCTCTTTGAGATAGCGCAGGTGTGGATTTTGCTTTACTTAACATTTATTAATTTAAAGAAATGCACTGTAAAAGATAACTATTCTAGCGGGACAATAACGGTTTAGACCACAATTTCATGGTTTTTTTAACAGCCCGCCCGTGTCAGGGGCATCGACATTATATATGTTAAACGTTTGTCTACACACGATAAAGAGTGCAGTTCATTATAGAACCGGAAGACGGTTTAGACCACAATTTCATGGTTTTTTTAACAGCCCGCCCGTGTCAGGGGCATCGACATTATATATGTTAAACGTTTGTCTACACACGATAAAGAGTGCAGTTCATTATAGAACCGGAAGAACACAAACCTAAATTACATGTATATATATGATCGATGGAAAGAAGAAAACGTGTATAATAAGAAAAGTTATGATTTTAAGTGTGGACAACCCATATTCTTATTATTATCTTACTGAACTAATTATAGCAAACTACACAATGTAATTAATTATAAGTGCCAAATATTTAGTTTACAGGCAAATGCACACAGTTCGTTTTTTAACTAATTTATGTTTTCAGATTATTGGTTAGGAGGACGTGATGATGTGATTGAAGGTTTCTGGCAATGGTCAAGTACGGGAGAAAATTTCACGGTATCCGATTGGGCCCCAGGGGAGCCAGATGATGCATCTAACAGCCAAGATTGTCTCCTTATCTGGAAATCAGCTGATTATCAGTGGGATGATCAACAGTGCACCACTAACTATCGTTATATCTGTGAATCGGAGTATGTTTATTTTTGCATTAAACAATGTTGTGTTGAAATTTGAGTACAAAAACACGAGATATTCTGTTTAAGGGGTTTGTGAGGATATGATAGTTTCCAACACTAACATATATGAAAAAGTAAGGGTCAAGTAGCTTTGACAACTTCACCAAAGAGGCCAATAATTTGGTACGTCAAACATGTTATTCGTCTAAATTGGTCTCACCAGTGATGCTCGAATGAAAAATGTATGGCCAATGTTAAATGAAGTAATACGTGGAGAGCATCGAGAACCGCAAAATCCAAACATTTTAACTAATAAGACAATAGTAATCGTTTCTTGAGGTTAGAACATATGCAGTATTTAGAACCATTCAATAGATTATAATAAATATTAAACTAGGTATCAATGATGTTTAACGTCTTTCAATGACTGTACAGTAGAACTGGCTATTGATCTGGGCTGGCTAACAGTCAACCAGTGATACTGGTAACTATCAAGTACACAAATATAGGAGGATGTGCATTACATTATACGATTGATTTTCATCTCAATATGTATATGATAACAAAACCAAATTCAGAATATTTAAAAATATTCGAACAATCATTTTTCAGATACCCTGGAGAAGCAGTGATTGGATGAACATTTGTGATACATCTGTCATCGATATAATTAAAACGTTTATATAATTTAAAATCTTTTTATTGGCTTTTAAACAGCTTGATGTAGTTTCCGGAGTTAACCACAGCCACTCGATTGATAATTCACATTCGTGTTACATGTATTATATGGAATTAAAATTTCGTGCGTCCGAAGCGCATTTCTAATTTAGAATTTATTTAAACACTCAAACCCAAAAGTAGAAAGTAAACGACATAAATATATGGTGGTTCTTGAACTCGTGAGAAGTTAATAGACAAAAAGGGGGTGTAAAAGAGTAGCCAAATAAAATTAGTTCAACTTTGACGACGGCATTTAGAATCCAAACCAATATTTACCAAAAGATGATGTTAGAAATGTACACGCTTAGGAGATGAGTCGATTGTATGTCAGCGAATTTTGAAACTTCATATATGAGTATTTAATTGGTCTTCCAGATCAACGGACTAAATCTAGTTTTCATATCCTCAAATGTGAGCTCATAGAATTAAACTTAAAATAAGTACATGTATCACAAAATGTGTACGTAAATTAGCAACAAATTATACATGTGAACTATGATCTGTTTACCCATCTGCAGCATCAGAGATCACTCCTGGTTTTTGGCGGGTTGTGTGTTGCTCAATTTTATGTTTTGTTTATTGAGAATTAGACTTGTGGAGAGTTCTCTCATTGGCAATCATATCACATCTTCGTTTTTTGTATTGTTTGTCTTTTATATTCTTTGTTCAATATACGTACATTGAAGGCACATATAATTTGGTCTCGACGAAACAGGAGAGTATTTGCAACTATTGGTAATGCCATGTTCTATGTGTTAAAACTGTTTTGTGGTAACATGTTTTCCTGAAAATACGAAAGATGGTGGATTCATTCATCGGCTGGGTCAAAATTGTGTAATAACATGTGCATGTGCATGTATCACGGCAATACGTTCGACATGTAGAGATAAGAGCAAAGATCGTAACGTTCGAATTCAAAATTATTTAATAGAATCAAAATACTTTTGTCTCATTGGCACTCATTCCACATACTTATATCTTATACAGGAATTATTCAAACCTTTATGTAGTGACTATCTTACAGTAATAGCAAACTCACGCATATAAGGACTTACAAATGTATACTTTTTTAACTTTTTTCCGAATACTTTATGTACATATATATGCTCGATAAGTGAGTTCTACAACAGCTCTTTTCGCTTGTTTTTTTCACGCGCATAAATCGATTATTTTCTACACTTCCTAGATATTTTTTGTGTATTATTATCGGTATCTCTCTCTATTGCAACATTTTGCCACTATCTTTATAGATGATCCCTTTAAACCCGTACAGATTCGCCTAAGTCAAAACTCATCAAACAAAGGAAACCAACTGTCATATTCCTGATTTGGTAAAGGTACTTCCTTATGAAGTAAACCTCTCACTTGTATGACAATCGCATGAAATTCCATTATGTCGACAATAATGTGTGAACAAATCAAACAGACATGATAGGTAAAAATGTCAAAAATATAGGTAAAGCAGTCAGCATTGTGTTAATAAGACCATAAATATGTCAACAAAGTAGAACAAAATGACATAAAGGCAAAGCACACACGCAAAATAAATGACACGAATACAATGACCTCATCACAGCCACATCAAAAGGATATTAATTTTCCAAAAAAAAAATTGGACTAAACAGTAAAGGTTAATAATTTACAAAGACAAATACAAGAACACCTTATTATGTAATTAATGATATAAACAACGTCAGTGCCTAGAGTCTATACTTTAAAAACATCATGGATTATTTGTCGTTACAGAATTCAAAGCATAATCAGATATCTGTATCATTTTATTCGTTGTAAAGTTTTATATTGATAGGGACAACCTTAAGTTCTTTTTAAAGCTATCAACACAATATACAATATAAAATCGTTTCCTTAGGCGAAAAGGAAAACTTGCTTTGTAACTGTGAAACTAACTGATAAATAGGTACACGATAATTCTTTTAATTTCTAATGAAATATCCGAATGTAACCATCAACAATAACACACCGTTTTAATCAAAATATACATGAGCAAATATAGGTGGCTGTTCTGACAGTGTTCACTGTTAGATGTTGATCATTTTGTTTTAGCGTAGATCAGCTCAATATTTAGCCTAGTATATACTTTTCAAAGGTAGGCAGTTTTATTTTCATAATTTTATTCGAAATAAATTTAACTGCATTTAGTTTTATCAAACAGAATAATTCATGCTGTCAAAAGCTTAAATTTTATTTTTATTGATACTTAGGTTTTATGTTAATCAGAAAACATTATGTAGAGACATTCCCGTTTACGATGTCCTTCTAATATATTTTAGGTTATTAAAAGTTGTCCAAATCTGTCGAAATAGCCTAGCGGTTTTATGCTATATTTCTTAACATAATACACATTGGGCAGTATGGCCCGGGTACTAAATATTAAGTTTATGAGAAATTGTCCCAACCTTTTATAAATTTCTAAAATGTGTGTTTTAAAATAATATTAATATTTTTTTTAATGTACTAGTAATCATTATTGTGGTTTTTGAATTTTCATTTATTGAAAACGAAAATGATCTCAGACATTAGTTGTCATCTAAGTTTATCTTTTATGAATACATTTACCATATATTTGACTACATAAAGTTTTCATTACAGACATAATGTGTTGTCCAAAACGGTTCCTTGTTGCATTCATGGGGTTCTTCGGTCTCCTGTTGGTTGTTGGATTCCGTTCAGTCTTTGCTATGGTCATGGTCAATGTAGTAAACGTGAAAAACAGGTCATTTAACACATCTGATAGTATCGTCAAACATGTATGTATAATAGTTATCTTCATAGCAGACACATAATGGAAATACTCAAGATTTAAAAAGTGACAAAGATCTGTGGAATGTTGTCAACTGTCCAGCTAAAAGTCAAAGAACAGAGATTTAAACAATTTAAACCATTTGAAACTTGATCAATGAAAGGTTTTGTAACTGGTAAATTACATGTTCAGTCGATATCTGTCTTTACAACGTTAACGCTTGGATCATTGTTATTGATCACTGAAGCAAATATTTAAAGCTATACAGAGAACAGAATAACTACACATAGTTCTTGTATTATTGAAAACAAATATTGTAATTTATTGTAACTTAATTAGATTATCATAATATTCTCTGCAAAGATTCAGATAATGTTACCCTTAATTTGAATAAAAAGAGATGATATGTCATTGAGTTGAAGTTTCAAATGAAATAAATATTCTGGAAAGACAATTTCCAATGAAAGAAGTATTATAGGATTTATTCTTAAGCGGAATGAAGGTCCTAAAATAAGTGTTCTAACACGAACACATTATCGCATTGTTCTGTAAAGTGGAAAGATACACGTTGATAGTTGGGTATAAGCCATAGACGGGTGTCAATTC
Organism: Mytilus trossulus; assembly: GCF_036588685.1. NCBI lineage: Eukaryota > Metazoa > Mollusca > Bivalvia > Mytilida > Mytilidae > Mytilus > Mytilus trossulus. Next base: position 45,519,448 of record NC_086374.1, on the reverse strand, counting down.
AATATATGTCTAGCTTTATAGATAACAACACGTATGCAGCAATGTTCTTATTTGGTATTCCTAATATTCAAGTCCTTTGTCCTTCTAGGTCCATCGTTTACCCCTGTGATTTAAAAACAATCTTATATTTCGTATAAGAATTTCTTGTTTTACATGCTCCTACATTTTTGTTGATTTAACCATGTCGTAATTTCCCCCTTTATGTAAGCTTTGTACCTAGTTTCTTTCTTGTTTCAGTGTAATGCAGAAACCACTTGTGGATTGTCACTGAACTGGACAGTACAAAGTACTTTATATTTCAATACGGCTTTCTTTTTTGGTGAATTGTTTACACAGATTCCTGGGGGATTATTAGCTACCAGGTTTTCACCTGTGAAGTAAGTACTGAAAAATACCTTGGACATTTGAACATATTTAATTTATAATAAGTAACATGTATTTATTCAGTATCATGTATTTATTCGGTTTTAATCTTCTCACGGTTGACATAAATTTTGGCCGACAACATTAACACAAACCAACCTATTAAATGATATAATCATTGAATAGTATCAAGAGAGTTCACAATGTAATACAATTTAATACTTTGTTTATTTTGACGAGATACCACACAGCCTCTAAGCTGTTAATTTGTCCTCCTCGAGAAAACAAGACATATATACAAGACAAATACAAAGCCGTTTTTGACAAAAAATAATTAAAAATTTTCGTTTTTATGTGCCTCAACTTCGTATTTTGATTTGGCATTCGTCTGGTTGATTCTAGTGCCCTGCAATAAGTGATTTCTCAAACGAAATAGTAGTCTGGCATACACAATTATAATATAAAAGAAAATGTGGTATGCTTGCCAATGAGGCAACTCTGCACAAGAGACCAATTGACACAGAAATTACAAACTATAGGTCAACGTACGCCTTCAACAATGAACAAAGTCCATATCACATAGTCCGCAATAAAAGGTCCCGAAAAGACCAATGTAAAACATTCGTAGTTTTACTGTCGCCAATACCCGTTTCACCTGTCTCAGCTTCGCGTCGCCAGGAAAACTAAATCTGCTTTAGTAAACTACTGATGAACGTCCTTAAAGCTTCGAATACAATTAGGTAGTGATCTCTTTATTTTAAGGATGCAGCTTACAACTTAAAAAATAAAATTTGATGGACAACTTCCGACGATATTACATAAATAATACATTGCTGAGAGGGTGATAGAGCTGATTTGAACCCTCAGAAACAATTTCAACTGAGGCGAAGCCAAGGCTAACAATGTATTTTTCGAGTGGTAACAATCTGCTCCAGCACCATCCATATATGTATTATTCAATACTCTTTAATTTATGTGTGTTAAATATCAAGTTCAAAGTAATCAACTACGACTTTACAACAAAACAATCATCCGTATATTATAAAAAGTTATCAAAGGTACATTTGTACCAGGATTATAATTTAGTACGCCAGACGCGCATTTCGTCTACATAAGACTCATCAGTGACGCTCATTTCAAAATATATATTAAGTCAAACAAGTACAAAGTTGAACAAAATTCCAAAACGTTGTGCCAAATACGGCTAAGGTAATTTATGCCTGGGATAAGAAAATCCTAAGGTTTTCGAAAAAGTCAAAGTTTTGTATACAGGAAAATAAAAATGACCACATATAAATTGATATTCATATCAATAAAGGGCACACTTGCCCAAACATCTCCATGAAGGTTAAGGGCATACGATACAGTTTTGATCCTGTATTTACAAGTTCATAAAAATTTGCATATAGGCTATTTTTTACCTGATTAAATCAAATATGTAATGAAAAGTATACCTTCATGTGCTACTTTTTGCGTAAAATGAGGTCGAAATTTTGTATATTTCCTCGAAATTCAGATTTATGGCCGTAATTTCTTTTTCGAAAGAAAGACATAACTTTTTTGTTATAAAAGATAAAAACAAATTGTTTTTTGTTAAATAATCGGTAATTTCTGTATTTTATAAATATCTTTAAAAAATGTGCATATTTTTATTCAGAAATGACTCATATTTATCAAATGTTCATGAATTGAGGAAAAAACGAATTGTTTTACTGCATGTTTATCACAATTAAAAAAAATCCTCTATTTACAGTTTTATAAAATTTGGGTCACATAATCTCCCTGCAAAATGAAACCTAATGCCGTTTTGAAAAATAGGGGTCCATGAACTCGTTTTCAAATGAAATCAGTTTGAATGATAAAAATCAGTCGAAAAATGCATCTTTTCCTGATATGTCACAGTTTGACGTCGCTAAAATAACAAATTACGTTAGCAACGTCATTACCTTCCCTGTAACTGTATCGTATGCCCTTAAAATAACTGTATCGTATGCCCTTAAAAGAGTATTTACAAGGGATGTCAACTCGGTGAAGAATTACTTATCGAGTACTTGCTGGATTTACCGAGCGATACCCGAGTACATTTACAAAATGAAGGCACAAAGTTATACCCATTTATGTATTGTGGGTCGATTTACTATGAGCGTAAAACCCTCAACATTGTACTTAAGGACTATAATATAAAAAAAAGTAAAATCACAAAAAAACTGAACTCAGAGTAAAATCAATTCGGAAAGTTTATAATAACATAGCAAAATCAAATAACAAAACACATAAAAAACGAATGGACAACAACTGTCATATTCCTGACTTGGTACAGGCATTTTCAAATGTAGAAAATGGTGGAATAAACCTGGTTTTATAGCACCAACCCTCTCACTTTGATGACAGCCCCATCAAATTCCGCTACATTTACAATGACGCGTTTATCAAACAGACACAACAAATAAAACAGTCAAAATATGGGTACAGCAGTCATCATCGTGTAACAACCCAATTAGAAGAATTTTACAGAATACAAAAACATCTATCTACAAACACATTCATTGATTCCCGTGTCTGACGTCAGAAAATTTTATACGTCACATATATTTGTCGTTCAATGAACATACAAACAATTTAAAATTTCTAATAGGCAATGCTAGCATACAGGGTTAAAAAATCAAAAGTATGTAAGAATAAATTTCAGAAATCCACAAATCGTTTACTCCACTACGCGATCGAATGATTTTGACGTTTGTGGTTCATAATAGAAATATATCATAATGACATAATATAGAACAATATCATACTGACAGGATCATTTAAAATACAAAGTCACGTTATAAGAACCAAAGAAATACAAAACACACCAGCAAAAATGAAAGACAATACAAACACATTGACGGGATGTATAAGTACCGAGCCACGCCAAATGGATGTCACATAAAACAGTCCAACAGTAAAAGTAAGGGGGCTACCATTTGATTTTTATAGGGGGGGGGGGGGGGCTAGGATGAAAAATTTTGTCCTGCATTTTTTTTTAGTTGTAATCTCTGTCCTGCATTTTTATTTTTCACTCTATTCTGTCTTGTTTTTTTTTTTTTTTTGGTTTATCCTGACATTTTTACATACATTGTCATCTTGACTCTTTTTTTGCAAGTGTCTCATCCTGCCTTTTTTTTTTACTCAAAACTCCTGTCCTGCCTGTTTTTTTCAAATTTCATCCTAGCCCCCCCCCCCCCCCCCCCCCTAAAAATCAAATGGTAGCTCCCTAATATTAATACATTCGTAGTAGAACACAGACAAATGAAAAAAAACCCAATAAAACACGTTGTTAAGCTGATAAACTACATCAGTACGCACAGAATCTACAAATCAAGACCTTCATGTATTTTTTGTGAAGTTGATACGGAATATTTATCAACAAGGTCTTGGTACCTCACGATGATAGTCTATGTAATTTTATACCATAATCTATGGCTTATTATGTAAACAGACAATAATACTATCAAGTAATTAATTAATAAAATTGAGAATGGAAATGGGAGTGTGTCAAAGAGACAACAACCCGACCAAATAAAAAAACAACAGCAGAAGGTCACCTACAGGTCTTCAATGTAGCGAGAAATTCCCGCACCCGGAGGCGTCCTTCAGCTTGCCCCTAAACAAATATATACTAGTTCAGTGATAATGAACACCATACTAATGTCCAAATTGTACACAAGAAACTAAAATTAAAATAATACAAGACTAATAAAGGCCAGAGGCTTCTGACTTGGGACAGGCGCAAAAATGCGGCGGGGTTGAACATGTTTGTGAGATCTCAACCCTCCCCCTATACCTCTAACCAATGTAGAAAAGTTAACGCATAACAATACCCACATTAAAATTCAGTTCAAGAGAAGTTCGAGTCTGATGTCAGAAGATGTAACCAAAGAAAATAAACAAAATGAGAATAATACATAAATAACAACAGACTACTAGCAGTTAACTGACATGCCAGCTCCAGACTTCAATTAAACTGACTGAAAGATTATGATTTTATCATATGAACATCAGGCACAATCCTTCCCGTTAAGGGTTTAGTATTATACCATCTTAACATATATGAGAAGAACATAACCCGTGTCATGCTAACAACTGTTTTTAGAATTTATGTGTTTAGTTCCGATGCAAAGACCTTATCAGTGACTCAATATTAACGCCAAAACATGCAATCGTTAATGACTTGACAACAGTATCGTAATTATATCCCTTCTTAATAAGTGTATTCAAAGGTTTTGTTAGTTTATGAGGTGAATACTAACACCTTTGTGCTTTATAAAGAATATTTCCATAAAAAATTGGATGTGAAATACCTGAACGTATAAGAAGTCTGCATGTTGAGCTATATTTACGAATGATGTCGTTATATCGATGATAAAATTTAGTAAATGTTTTGACTAGTTTGTGATATCGAAAACCCTGGTGTAATGATTTTTCAGTAATACATTAATTTCTCTCGTAAAAATCTAAAACATTGTTACATACACGAGCTAATCGTACAAGTTGAGATATATAAACACCGTAAGATGGTGACAAGGGAACGTCACCCATCTAAAAATGGATAATTAACTATAGGAAATGAAAAATCATCCCTTTTATCATAAATTTTAGTATTCAGCTTTCCGTTAGTGATATAAATATCAAGATCGAGGAAAGGGCAGTGGTCATTGTTAGTATTAGCTTTATTGAAAGTAAGTTCAACAGGATACATTTCATTAATATACATACTGAAGTCGTCATTATTGTGAGCCAAAATATCATCCAAATATCTAAAAGTATTATAAGATTTGTTTATCAGATGTTATTTCGATGGGTCTTTGCTTATTTTTGTCATAAATTGTAACTCATAACAATACAAAAACAGGTCCGCAATAAGTGGTGCACAGTTAGTCCCTATTGGAATTCCGATAATCTGACGATATACGGAATCCCCAAAGCGAACAAAAATGTTATCTAGTAAAAATTCAATGGCATATATACAGTATCAAAGCATGTCCAATTAACATAGTTTTTTTTGTTTATTGCTACTAAAAAAATACCTAAAAGAGTTTGAACATATATATTCACATTCTGATTTTCGAAATGCCCATTTAATTAGGTGTGTGAATTTTTCATAATGAGAATGTGAGGCAATGTGGTATACAGGGTAGAAAAATCAAAACTTTGAACAGATTCAAAATCACCAATATAAGCATGCAATTTATCAAGTACTTCCTGTATACGTACATTGCCTATGTAAATTTTAAAATTGTTTGTATGCACATTGAACGACAAATTTATGTGACGTATTTAATTTTTCTGACGTCAGACACTCATATCAATCCATGTGTTCGTAGATAGTAGATGTTTTTGTGTCCTGTTAAATTGTTCCTTTTAAAATTGTTATACGATGATGACTGATGTACCCATATTTTGACTATTTTAATAATTGTGACTGTTTATTTAACGCATCATGTAAATGTAGCGGAATTTGATGAGACTGTTATTAAAGTGAGAGGGTTAGCGCTATAGAACCAGGTTTAATCCACCATTTTCTACATTTGAAAATGCCTGTACCAAGTCAGGAATATGACAGTTCTTGTCCATTCGTTTTTGATGCGTTTTGTTATTTGATTTTGCCATGTGATTATGGACTTTCCAAATTGATTTTCCTCTGAGTTCAGTATTTTTGTGATTTTACTTTTTTCCAACGAGTTCTTGACACTCTAAAAGTAATTTATTCTACTGTTTTCGAAGGCCTTATTTGAACAATTTATAATCAGGTTTTTAATTGCAGGTTTTTAATTGTACCAAGTGTGCTGGTAAGAAAAATAGACAATTTAGAAGTTGAACAATGGCTTGAAGACGAAATAAATCTATATTTGTAAGGGGTTTTGTGTAGCTACGGAAGCCAATACATAGTTGGGACTTTCATTGTATTTGGCTCTAATTGTAAAGCGGTAGCTAAAAGTTTATGTTTGTTATAGATTTCGTTTTCTGAAAATGGAGTCAGTTGGAATGTTGGTGAATTGGTGATTTCCTTTTTCAGAACCTCAATGTAAAATTTACGTCAGGCAATAATAATATTACTAGCAGCTTTATCGGCCGGGGCAAAAACAAATTCCTTGGCTAGTTCTTTTAGTTTATGTTTAATACGAGAAATAGGTTTATTAATGTCTACAGTAAAACAATATTACTCATACAACAGGATTTGAGATCCGAAGAAAAACAAATTTAATGATCAACAAAGGGGTGATGATTAGAACTTACTGAAGGCATTTTTATGGGTACAGCGAAATGTTCTGATGAAACAATATCATCTTGTCAACTTTTTCCAGGATGATTTCTCAACTTGTTTTTGTTTTGTAACTTGCATTCCTGCTGGTGAAAACATATTTGCTCTGATGGTACAGAGGTTGAAGAATGACCCAGGTTAGCTAAAAGAGTAAACCTTGAAGGGTGTTCTGCATTTTGGTAACCGATACTCGGTACTACCGAGCGATTGAGTACTCGTTGACATCCCTAGTATTAACTATTATTTTGACACGAGTAGAATACTACGTATTGTAATAACATACTAGCTCTATCGCAGGTACAACATTTATAGTGCTGAACGTATTCCAACTACAATACTTATTCTATAACATTGTTGTATTTACAGAGTGTGTGGTTTATCAATCCTTTCCTCCAGTATATTATTAATTATACTTCCAACTTGCATACAGAACAGTCAGTATGCCTTAGTTATGGTTATCAGACTTTTACAGGGACTGGTTGAGGTATGTATTTATAAAATGCATTTACATATAACTAAATGTCTTTGAAGTACATGCATGAAGAGGTAGTAACTCAAGATTGAATTAACATTCTTTTCCCACCTAATCAGTATTTGTTCAAACGAGACCAATGACTTTCGAACAGCAGTATAACTTTTGCCTTTTGTTACAATTGAAAAGTATTTGCTTAAACACAAAAAGAGAGAAAAGGTATCATATTTTGTAATTTCTAATTTATGTTATTATAATAACGCTGAGATTGCAACCCATTCAAACAAATTGGGTGTAGGTACTACTGGTAGGTCTATTTAAACCATTATAGTTGTTATGGTCCCAATATTTGAATACCTTATGTTATGAGTGAACGCATAAAGGAACAGAAGAAGATAAGGTTGCTAAAAGACAAACACCAGTCTACAAAACACAAATAGTAACCTTTAAAACTGATCAACTAGAAATCCATCAATAAAAACTGAAAGAGCTTATGTGTTCATATAGATAAGTAGATACTGATCCACACAATTGCATACGTCGTGTTGCTCATGTAAGAATACATGAGGTAATACGTACAGTTTAAGCATGTCACTTTTGATGTACCGATTATGTCTTTCTAATTATTGTTTAGTTATTTTCAATATATAACAATAGAAGATGATAGCACATTAAGCATCTATATAACAACGTTATTGTTCAATATCCAGGGACCGGCTTATTCTTCAATAAATGGCGTGATTTCTGCATGGTCCTTGAAATCTGAAAAATCAAGGATGGTAACGCTTACATATGCAGGTAAGAGTGTATTTTAGTTTTTGTATCCGATTGACTTACAAAACATGTTTACTATAAAATTATATCAAAGCCAAATTGTAACCAACTTTATCAATTAAGCGGTTTGTTAAAAAAACCTGCATTTACCAGTTTATTGTAAGTTATCACTCTCCCTTGCCTTCATAATAGATATTTACTATTTTTATAAGACAGAGCTTGTTATTGACAGCAACTATGTTACACAAAACACTAAATACGGCTTTGAGATGTTACACACAGTATTTACTTTCCTATAAACAAACACATTGTCATCTTCATTAAACATTTTTCTTTTGAGATAGGACAAGTCAATTATACTCATATCCTTACCACAAGATAGTGAACTAATTTTGAATGAATTATAAAATATTTGCGTTACTAAGGGAACACTGTGCTTTAAAATCGTTTCGTTTAAAACAGACATAGTATGGCGTTATGGTCTTGATAATGTAAATAAACCGTTTTATTTTTTAAAAGAAGAACGAGATAAAAACAGTCGGATATAAGGCAAACACATTTTAAGAAACAAATAGCCCCCAAAAATACATTGCTATGGTGCTATGTAACATGTAAGGCATGAATATTATTCATTTAATTTCTAAACAAATGACGTCATTGGAATACAAGACATGATATCTGTAGATTTTATCTGTTTTAGGTTCATCATTAAGTTCAGCAGTTGCTTTTATTGTATCTGGTGCATTGTCTTGTCATGTTTGCTGGAACGCACCACTTTATGTTTATGGTAAGCAATACGTAGCGTCCATCTGATAGTTTAGATTTTCCCACTAAGAAACACTTTGTATCAGTTATAAAAATACTTCCTATATAAACAAAAGCTTTTATTTTCGTTTTTTTCTTTTTTTCTGATACAGCAGTTAAATGAAAAAAAACTGTTAACTATAACTCTTTACAATTCTCTAATTTGAATCGGTTTATATTATCAGCCGGGATTTCTTAAATATCTACATTATTACAGCTTGTGCGACTGATTGACGGTATTCCGTGACCACAGCTAAATATTAGATTCGTAGTTTATTGCATATGGAAAAGTCTTACTAATCTTATAAAAATGAAAATAAAATTTCTTTTATCTATAAATGATTCAAGATGTGACCGTTGTATGGTCAATTGTATTATATAAAGAAATAGATGTGGTATGACTGCTAATGAGACAACTCTCCACAAGAGACCAAAATGGCAGAAGTTAACAACTATAGGTCACAATACGGCCTTCAGCAATGAGCAAAGCCCATACCGCATAGTCAGTTATAATAAACCCCGAAATGACGATGTGAAACAATCCAAACGAGAAAACTAACGGACTAATGTATGTACAAAAATGAACGAAAAACAAATAGGTACCATTTAAACAAACCACAACCACTAAATTACAGGCTCCTGACTTGGGACAGGCACATACATAGAGAATGTGGCGGGTTTTGTAGAGAATATAGAATGGTATTTTTTGTCTAAGTGTGTTTTGATCGGGTTTTGTTTCTGCCAATGATTTCGTCCATCTCTCAACACGTTATGAACCACATTCTCCATTTGATATATACAGCATATGTTAAAGTTAACACGGTGAATACGGTAAACTAAAAAGTTTCAAAAAACGTACAAGTCAACATTTCCCCACTGAACATGTACTTACAGGCTGTTTAGGTATTGCATGGTCCACTTTATTTATGTGTACCATCAAGGACACTCCATCCAACAATACACATTTGTCCACAGCGGAACGATTACTGTTTGATTCAGAACGAGCTAACACAAAGAAACCATCGTCTCAAACGGTTGGTATACATAGTTAAGTTTTTATGTTTTAAATATTTACTTTATATTTACTTTGTATGAAAGTCAGGGAAACAAGTTTAAAATACAGACATATTTAAAACTCCATGATGTTGTATGTCAAATGAAAACACTAGAATGGAATATAAAATCACTATCTAATTGTTGTAAATGAGACAACCAAAACCAAAATACAAAAGACAGATCAAAATCGGTTTCTGGTCGTTACAATTGAAGCAGCAGTAGTCTGCAGCTATATACATGAAAAAAATCAAATAGTAAGAAAAAAACAACTTAAAAAATGAATAAAAAAATATATCATCTTGAATTTAGTGTCATTCAGAGTCGACTTGGCATTTATTTATTCCTAATTATATTTTAGAATTTCAATACCATTAAGGTCTGTATTATGTATTTTTTTTAATAGGTTAAAAGTATTCCATGGAAAAACATTCTAACATCGGTTCCTGTGTCTGCTATTTTTGTTGCATGTTTTACAAGAAATTGGATGATATCTCTTGTCAGGACTGTTGTTCCTCAATACATGGAAGATTTGTTTGATCTCAGCATTTTTGAAGTAAGATTTAAAATAAAACTCAACATAACTACAAAAAAAATCCCGTGCCAAATGAAATGACTTAAACTGAAGAAATAAAAAGTTAAATACCGACAAATAAGGTAATTAACCATGATAGCTCTATATTGTTATCATGAATGATAATTATGTAATATATATTGCCATTGTGCATTCACATTATAGCTAGACACTTGTTTTCGTTGCTTGACTATTTTATGTAACGTGTTTTATAGACATCGAAAAAAAATTAATTAAAAAACACCAAAAGGGACAAATCAAACGATTGAAAAGCAAAGAACGTCGAAAACATAAATAGCAGTCCACAATAAACTTCAAATAGAATTAGCGACCGACCACTGACTACCACAACACAAAGATTTTCAGGAAGAGTTGAAATAATCTGCTCTACTCGTTGGACCTTCCGTATGCAAATGACTGACGAGTGCAAATTTGATGATGTTTTTTTTCTCTCAGAAAAATCAAAATGGGGAAAAACAAGCACGGGACTGTGGGAACGAACATTGGAATATAGCTGTAGGCATTTGTGACATAGACATTACATAATACTTCACCTGTGTGATGGCATCAAATAAATTTTCGAAGGGATGATTAAAGTTACCATAATAAACTCTTGATTCGATAGCTTTACTTTTAAGCAGCAACCATCTATTTTCAATCGGCAGATGACAGAGTGGTCATTAATGTTTGCCAAAATAAAGATATAACCAATTTTCTACTTGTTAGATTTTTACGGTAAATTTATATAAATTCATGTATTCATAAAAGGCAAGAGCTTTAGTTAAAGGGTTAATTTTATAAAGATAAAGCACTCATGTATGTTCCGCTGTATGACAGACGTACTATTCCATTGTATGCCTAATTTATGCATACTATTTTATTTTTTCTTCAGATAGGATTACTGTCTTCTCTATCAGCTATATGTATGGCATTAGTTACTGTTACTGGAGGAGTAATGATAGATAAACTCATAAAGTCTGGCTTTGTTAGTACTACTGTAGGGCGCAAAATTGCTCAGTGTTCTGGTAAGTATCAGTTCAAAATTTGATTTCAAAATACTATGATCAAATTATTTTAAGTTAAATACAAAATGCCTGACTGCCTTAAATCTGCAAGTTTTGCTCCCTGAACGTCCCTAAATCTTATTTTTGATGCCACTGTTGGGCAGCTGTCTTGATCTTTTACTATTATATTTATATGCTCTCTAACATGTGGTTTATTTTCATGTTTTTTTAGACATGACATTTTGGTATTTTTTGGATTGGCATTGGCAATAATACCACATGTTCTTTTTTTATATAACACCTCTTCAGGTGTTTATAAAAAAAAATGTATGACTTTTTTAAAATGTATATTTGACACATGATTTTGTAGGTTATGGCATTGAGGGGGTATGCATATTCTGCCTAGGTTATATACAGGATATAGATGCGGCTATGGTTATGTTATGTGTTGGGGTTGGAGCTAGCGGATTAGCAGTTTCGGGTAAATGGAAATATATATAAAATAAAAATCATTTAAGATATCTAAGTCACATCATTATTGTGGAATTTTAGGTCACACTGCGAAATTAATTATTGCGTTTAAGGTAAAAAAAAAAATCCACACTAATGCATAGCCCAATTGCTTTCTATGTTAAATTCTGCAATTTTCAAACATAAATGGCTACTTTGTCTTAAGTTTAAATAAAGTGGGAGTTATTTTATATCAAAATTGTACCTTATCTTGACTTGCGCTGAAAAAATCAACATACATTTAATAACATATGAGAATCTCTGTCTTTCAAACATGTAAAAATTTTATATATGTCATATCATGTTATATATGCTTAAAGTAACATAAACAACACTTAATGAAGAAAGAAGGTAGAATAAAACCTCCGAATAAAACACTATTTGGGATTTAAACAATCTTTGCATGGCATGCTATGAGATTTTTATTGGTGCAATAGTTCAATAATTTGATCACTACAGTGAGTGTATTATAAATAAAGACAACAGTAGTAAACCGCTTTTCAAAATTCATAAATTGATAGAAGAACACAAATCCGGGATACAAACTAAAACTTAAAGAAACGCATTAAATATAAGAGGAGAACATCGACACGCCATTAAAATGTAAGTTACGAACTATGGCTAACCTATACATTTGAAAACGTCCCATGCATGATGTATTTTGAACAGTTATACAAGTAAATCATAACCAGGATGATCGTTGAAGCTTGTATAAAAACAAATAGTAATAAAAAATATGAAACATAGGAAAAATCAGTCGCACGTTTTAAGATAAAAACATAAGGTACACATACATGTCTGATGCCTCAAAATAATAAATCTTTTTGTCTAGATTGATGGAAAAACAACAGTGCCTATGACTAATCGCACATATTTATCTACAAGCACATATAATTATTCTGTATGTGTACAAATGTATTGTAATCACAAATTACGACGAAGAAATTAAACAATGTTCCATATTCATTGAGAAACTGCTTGTTATAAACAATTAGGGTGTACATAATTGCGATGTGGTTTCAACTCCCTGATAAAAACAATACGGTATTATGCGTCTATTTAAACTTGTAAAAATCAAATCAGCAAAACCCCAGTGTTCATATTTTTTTTATTTTCTTATAATTGCCTAGTATTAATACCAATCTTTACAAGAGGGAGATGATACAAAGGGTTCCGTTTTATATCGAAATAAATTTGTGTAGTACATATTTGTTTTAATATAATTTGCAGGGTTTAAATCAAATTCTCTAGACTTATCATCCACCTATGTCAGCATTGTAACCGGAATAACCAGAATGGGCATTACTGGAGCTACAATTAGTACATTACTGGTATCCCTCCTACGTAGTAGATTGGAGGTATATTCAATGTTCGTTTATAGATTTTAAATTATTATAATTACCCATCAATTTCATTCTTTCATAAGTCATGTTTTCACTACATTTAAAATGTGAATACCATGCAAAGGATTCAGAATCTTCGACATACAGTCCACAAATCTACAAAAAAATATCCCGCAGTTAAACAACAAAATAAAAATAATAAAAATTAAAAAAAAATTAAAAAAACCAGGAAAAAGAAAATTAGAATATGTTTTTTTTCATATTTATAGATGCCAATAATTTAATGGAGTAGATTTAAGATGGACGAATTATCAATACACAGGGTTTAATCTGAGCGAAAACTCGCAATTGAGTGATTTGAATTTAACATAGATGTATAATTGATGATGTCATTTTATCTAACATTTTATTGAGTGCCTATGTCTCATATATCTCAGTGAACTTATAAGAAGTAAACCAAAATAATTATTACGAACGTAGGATGTGCTCTTTACACAAAATAATCTGCTCCAACAATTTTATAAAGAAGAACATCTCAAATTCCCCCAAAAATTAGTGCAATGTCATCATCCCGAAATGACTGATGTAGTACGGCAGCTTTGTGAAAAAATTGTGCAAATCCTGCTACAAGCATTACATTTGGCATAGACCTTCCTCAACTATAACTCTTTCATTCCAGATAGGGAGGAATTTGAAAAATTGTCTAACTTCCGGTCAAATCTAAAATGGCGGATATCATATTAGAATCAGCCCAAAATCAGAGGCTAGTGTTGACCGATACATTATTTCCGTGACCCATCTTAATTTGTGTCCTATTTTGAATTGTGACGTTGTGAATGAGTGTGTATTCGCATAGTGTAAGATGTTGGTTTCCATAATTTACTTACGAGATATGAGCATTGCGTACCTACTAATGCCTTAACTGGTTGAAGTATATAGCTCGCCTAAATACTCTGTATATTTTTACAGGTTTCTTTCGTCACTACATGGAGAGAAGTTTTTATGGTAGCTGGTTCTTTACATATCGCTGGTGTGATTTATTACGGTATTTTTGCATCAGGTGAAAAACAGCCTTGGGCCGACGGTGTTCCAGAAAGTAACATTTTAGATGTGATTAATCAACCGTCAGACACAAACTATAAAAAGTTAGAAAACGACAATGAGAATGATAATTTTGTTGAAAAACTAGCAAGTTATGATTCTACTAAGGGACGAGTTTATGTCGTTGAGAATTAGAAAATAAAACGTTACAATAGGAGTATTGCGAGCAAATTACAAATGCAGTAGGATAAAACCATGTATATAGTGAGGTAAAATGAAGCCCTTTTGGTGACAACTCATATGATGCGTTTTCTTATAGTCCTTATAAAACATAAAATTGTTTTGACCACATCTTGTGGTGTATTATGATAAAAATAATGCAATGTGTTTCATTTAATGTGTAATGAGATGTGACATTAAACATGTTACTTAATTGTTTTTGTTTTTTCGATATCTTTTTCGGCATTTGAATACTAAAAAAAAACAATGATCAAATCCTATACCACAAAGTCAGCCGTAAAATCATAAAAGGCCCGAAAGTGATAAATGTAAAACAATTCATGTATGAAAACTAACGGCCTAATTTAAGTTTTAAAAAAACATGGTAAACAAACATGTAACACAGCAACAAACGACAACCACTGATTTCCCATCTCCGGATTCGGGACACGCACATACATCAATAATATGGCGGTGTTAAACATTTTAGCGGGATCCCTCTAACCAGGGACATTGGTGAAACATGTCCTCGTTTCATATCTTACGCCTCTCTTTTGTTATTAAAAGTATATATATATATAATCAATGCTGCTTTTAAAACTCTTTTTGTGTATTTAATTTTTAATATATATAAATATATATGGGTCGAATCCCGGCGAAAGACCAACAAAAAATTTGCGAAAGCAAATTGACTGATCAAAAATTGATGGGTTGATGTTTAGACGAGTTGTATATATGTTACAGTAAAAAGGTGAAATTAGGAATTACATGTATTTACTAAAATATGATGAACTTAGTAAATACAAGTAATTCCTAAAACGGCCCAGTAACTGCCAGTAATTACTAATTTTAAAATGAATTTTTCACCTATTTACTAACTGTTAAAACAATGCTGTAACTTGGTCAACTGATTAAAAGTTATGGTTATCCCATCTTGAAAATCTGTGAGTACTTTTATAAAGCAATCAGCCACAAATGTACCTTTTTGCTATAGGTGCATTTCTAGCTACAAGATTTAAAAAAAAATATGATTTTTGCTGTTGTAAAATCATTAATGAAAATGATATAGGGAAATTAAATTTCACGCTAAGCAGCTATCTGTTTCTATTTTGTTAAATGAGCTGGAAATCATGGTTAATAAATGGACTTGATTGGATACATATTCATTTGACCTTCAATTCAACCCCTAGCTGGAGATGGGTTATCAATGTATTCAGCTATCAAAATTGTAAGGGCTTTGCAGAAACCAGTATCTGTTGTCTACTTTTGCTGTAAGTCACGGGTCCATCACAAATAGGAAAAACGCATATTATTTGTTTTCTCTAGATACTATCTTTAGACTAGTTCTGTAAGAAGCTTCTGTCCATATTATGTAAAAAGTTCATGATAGTTTATGCAATCTAATAAATGATTTAAAAACTTTAACTGCAGAGTGTGTGTTATGTTAACTGGAAAAAAATAGATATAGGAAGATGTGGTGTGAGTGCAAATGAGACAACTCTCCATCCAAATAACAATTTAAAAAGTAAACGATTATAGGTTAATGTACGGCCTTCAACACGGAGCCTTGGCTCACACCGAACAACAAGCTATAAAGGGCCCCAAAATTACTAGTGTAAAACCATTCAAACGGGAAAACCAACGGTCTAATCTATATAAACAAAACGAGAAACGAGAAACACGTATATATTACATAAACAAACGACAACTACTGTACATCAGATTCCTGACTTAGGACAGGTGCAAACATTTGCAGCGGGATTAAACGTTTCAATGGATCCAAACCTTCTCCCTTTTTCTGAGACAATAGTAGTACGTTTAAAAGTAATATACAAAAAAAGGATATTTGTTTTTTACAAACTGTACTTCTGGATATTATCTTATGATCTTAAACAAGCTTCTGTCCAAGTTTGACAATCATCTAGGATATTTTTAAAACTTTAACCCTAGTGTGAATGTAATGTTAACTGGCATTAAACTAAGTCCATTTACAAGTAAAGACGCAAAAATGGATTCTTTTTTTACAAAATTGACTTCTTGAAATTTGTCTTTGATCATAAACAAGCTTCTGTTCAAGTTTGGTAGACATACAGGAAAAAATGTTCATAAATAATATCGGATATGTTCCTTACGTCGTAACTACAATCCCCTTCTCTTTCATAAATGTGAGTTAATGTTTGTGAACTCCACTGGCAACGAAATTAACAAGAGTTGGTTCGCTATGTCTCGCTTTTGCAACAAAATTCGCAGGCTCGACGAAAAGGAAAAGAATTTCAACATTGAAAGTAAAAGAAAAGGGAAGGGCCATTTTATTGACTTATTCAATCCACAAAAAGATCATTCGGAGTTAAACCTATTTTGTTGAAGGAATTTAACTCATGTCATGGGCCAAGTTGATAGGCAAAGTATGTATGATGGAGATATTAATTTAACAAAATTATGATATTTTAAGAATTATCAAGATCATGTAACCAAACTCGGCATCGTTTGATGTGTTTGGACTTTTGATTTTGCCTTTTGATTTTTGATTTTCCTTTTTGAATTTTCCTCGGAGTTCGGTATTTTTGTGTTTTTACTTTTTAATGTCTATCTTAAAAAAGAGCTGGCTAAGTTGCCTATAAACTTCTCAAAAAGGTATTTTTTCAATTTGTTATTGATAACATTGTCTTGTATGCTGAAAATGAATTTAAGGGAGTTTCAAAGTTTATCATACAACCATTTTCCAGTTGCAATTCACAAACACTAAATAATATAATCCTTAATCCCTAAGTAAGCCCTTTAAATCCCTGACCATCAGTACTTTTTTATTTGATATTTTGAATTATATCTTTATTTTTTAAACAAAAATATCAAGTTAGTAAATAGCTGTAAAATTACCAAAAAAAAATCAGTGAATACCAGTAATCACTGAAACAACTAGTAAATACATGTAATTACTGAAATGACAAGTAATTACAGGTATTTACTGAAATGTTTAGTTATTACGCGTAATTCCTAAATTCACCTATTTACTGTAACATATACATAATGTACACAGCCATGTATCACCAATATTGCTGGTGATCCGATGGATAAATCTGTTGTTGAGTTGTCACTGACTCAGACGTACTTATAAATATAATTATTTTCTGTGATTGTATCTTGCATTTACTTGTAGGATCCTTTACTATAGATAATTGAGCTGATCTGTAACAATAACATCTCGATGCCTTAGGCAGCAACCATTTGATTTTCTGGGGGGGCTATGGTTTTTTTTGGAAAAAAAAGTTTGTTTCCAGGGTTTGGTGAAAAAAATAATTTGTTTTGGACCCTGAGAAAAAAAAATTGTTTCACCCTCAGCTGCCACTATATGTAATGGTAAAATTGAAAGAAAAAAATTGTTTTCGGTTTGTCGCTAAAAAAAAATAGATTGGTCTTCGCCGAAGCCGAAAAAAAATGTTTGCACAGAAAAAAAAAACATAGCCCCCCCCCCCAGAAAATCAAATGGTTGCTGCCTTATATATCATGTACTGTAGTACGCCGCTGGATTAAAACTGACGAGGAAAGATAACACACGGCCAAGGTTTATTATTGTGAAGCCCAGGTGGTAGTGTGGTCTAGCGGGACGGCTACAGTGCAGGCGATTTGGTGTCACGATATCTCAGTAGCATGGGTTCGGATCCTGGCGAGGGAAGAACAAAACATTTCCGTAATTACTGATCTTACATTGTTGGGGTGATGTTTAGGCGAGTTGTATATGTGTCGATATATGTATAAACGAGTCTAAATTGAAAACAACGATCAAACCTATGATTGCGTTAGATAAAAGTCGCAAATTGTATGCATGTTAAAACAAATCGTTGTTGAGGGGTCTAAATACATCAGAAAAGACCAAAACAGTGAAAAGTATATTTTAAGAAAACTCATTTGACTGATCGATCAACTGATGTGCTGAAACATTCTGACTGCCATTGACAATTGCCAAATAAATTGATCACAAGATACAACAAAACAAATCTTCATATTAATTAAATACTAAACAGAAAACAATAATATTGAGGCAGAGATAGTAAATCGCAAACATGAGGTTCTATTTTGTTTACTTTATAGAATATATATATATGAATAAACGAAATGCTGAGTATTTGTGAAAAAATCACCAACCACCAAACACAAAGACACATTGTAAAGTTCCAACCAGAATAAAAGATAATATTAAACTTGAGGCAATAAAAAGACAATAGATGAAGATTATAATTTTATAGAAAAATATGCACCCTCTTAAAGCTGTTTTTGAAACATCAAACTTCAAAGCAATGCAAACAAACGCATATACTATGTGATTGCTCGATAGTTTCACTTACTATCCGAATTTCGTGTATATATTTCCTTATATATCATGTACTGTAGTACGCCGCTGGATTAAAACTGACGAGGAAAGATAACACACGGCCAAGGTTTATTATTGTGAAGCCCAGGTGGTCGTGTGGTCTAGCGGGACGGCTACAGTGCAGGCGATTTGGTGTCACGATATCTCAGTAGCATGGGTTCGGATCCTGGCGGGGGAAGAACAAAACATTTCCGTAATTACTGATCTTACATTGTTGGGGTGATGTTTAGGCGAGTTGTATATGTGTCGATATATGTATAAACGAGTCTAAATTGAAAACAACGATCAAACCTATGATTGCGTTAGATAAAAGTCGCAAATTGTATGCATGTTAAAACAAATCGTTGTTGAGGGGTCTAAATACATCAGAAAAGACCAAAACAGTGAAAAGTATATTTTAAGAAAACTCATTTGACTGATCGATCAACTGATGTGCTGAAACATTCTGACTGCCATTGACAATTGCCAAATAAATTGATCACAAGATACAACAAAACAAATCTTCATATTAATTAAATACTAAACAGAAAACAATAATATTGAGGCAGAGATAGTAAATCGCAAACATGAGGTTCTATTTTGTTTACTTTATAGAATATATATATATGAATAAACGAAATGCTGAGTATTTGTGAAAAAATCACCAACCACCAAACACAAAGACACATTGTAAAGTTCCAACCAGAATAAAAGATAATATTAAACTTGAGGCAATAAAAAGACAATAGATGAAGATTATAATTTTATAGAAAAATATGCACCCTCTTAAAGCTGTTTTTGAAACATCAAACTTCAAAGCAATGCAAACAAACGCATATACTATGTGATTGCTCGATAGTTTCACTTACTATCCGAATTTCGTATAAATGGGTCATCCAAACGAAATGAAATGCAAACATTATCTCACCATTATGTCGTTATAACATACAATTTGCTCAATAGCTATAGACACAACGAAATAGTAGTCTTGATAATTGTTGGATTTAGGAATGATGGAATTTCGACATGTGTTACACTATACGAGTGACTAAATAATAAAGTTTATTCGAAGAAAGTAATTAAGAAACATAGAGAACATTTTTGCTATCACTGGAAACGTTAAATAGGTAAGTAGTCCAGATTGTTGTTTCATGTAAGTCAATACGATAAGACACGACCGCGTTTTCTCATCCATATATTGAATATATAGAAATGACGGTAGGATTCATTTTGCTTACTGTTATTCTTGGTATGCTAAATGATGATTATTTCGGCTTAAATTATAACTAGACAGAATTAATTATTAACTAAAGTCCCATTACATTTAATTCCTTCTTTTTTTGTTTAATTTTTTTACCATAAATTAATTGTTTCATCCTAGCATACTATGTTGTAAGTTAATACTATTCTTCCTGCATTTACTCAATTGGCCTTTGGAAAGTGACCGTATCAATAATCAATCACAGACCATAAACGTCATACTAATAACACGATAAATGCTTGTTGTAGATTGAAAATAAGATTTTTTTTTACAAAAAAAACCATATTCTATGTCTATCATGTTTTCCTAACTAAAACGACGACCTTATTTTACAAAATTAAACAGATACATCAATAAGTCATGTCGTTAATCACATTATTTGTCTATGAGACAAATACTGAACGGCAAAAGAAACGTCGCAGTATTTTAAGGCAAACATAATGCAAGAATAAATGCTATATTTTTATTGAATGGGCGTATACATACCCTTTTTATTTAACGAATTCCAATCATTTCAGTTCATTTACTGTTCATTGATACACTTTTTCACTACCATACCACAAATTTATTTAAATCAGGTCCGCAATTACCGTTGAGTACGTGGACGGTCATTTGTACTGTTTGTTGCATTATGGCGTTCCCGTAGACGTTGGGTGGGGTGTATATTGCAGTTAAATGCATTTGCAACGACTTGAATATGCTGTCCCGCATTCAAACGTCAATTTGTCTGTTCTCTTTATCGTTGGTTCAGTCATGGCATCAGTACTGCATCAAACAGATTATGATGACACACAAACTTCGTACCTCTAAAATACCCTTATAGAGGCACGGATTCAACGTGCATTTCATCATCATGAAATGTGACTGCGAAACGTGTCCAACGGACCTATCCAGACCACTTTTAGAACGAGCGAATTAAAGAATGCAGTCAGCCATAACGGAGATTTAATCATAATATTAGCATCATTTGAAGGTAATTTACCTAAACCAAAAGGAATAGATATTTTTTTCAATGCATTTGAAAATTTAGGTTTTCGAAAAATACGACGTTTCTTTTGCGGTTCAGTATATATAAGATAAAGGTTATTAACTTTATAAATTTAACTGTGTCATGAACGGAGTCCAAAAGCGTAAGTGTTGACGACGGAAAAGGCTAGAATTTCGTCTGTAAATTAGTTGGTTGATGACGAAGCCTTTTGTAATCACATAGTGAAAAGGTGACGGCCACCTTATTTCCGTTAAATTTGTTTTGATCAAACTTGACCAAAACAGTCGTTTCACAGAAATGTATTCCTTACTTGCCATCTCCTGACTGGAGAAATCTAATGAAGTGTTTGAGTCAATTTTTCTAGTCATAAACTAGGGAGAAGGAAGACAGGATTGCGAATACGACTTTTGGAACATTTCCGTCTTAACCAATCAAACAGATATTCTATAATGATCAATTA
Organism: Mytilus trossulus; assembly: GCF_036588685.1. Taxonomy (NCBI): domain Eukaryota; kingdom Metazoa; phylum Mollusca; class Bivalvia; order Mytilida; family Mytilidae; genus Mytilus; species Mytilus trossulus. The sequence goes on along the minus strand of NC_086374.1, from coordinate 45,497,933 downwards.
ACTCGTGATGGCATCCGTAACATTTACAAAGGGATGATTTAAACTTCGCAACATGGGACTTATGGTTTACGAGTTTCTTGAATTGTTGCTAAATAGAAATGTAAATAGATATAGGAAGATGTGGTAGAGTGCCAATAAGACAACTCTCATTGAAATGTAAAGTTTAGAATTAGAAAGCTGAAATGATCACTGTGTCGTAAAGGTTTTCTCAACTTTTTGTTAAATAATTTTATATATCTCACAAAACATTAACCTGAAATTCGATATATCTTACCTTAGCAATGGCTTTCAAACAATAAAATCGAGTCAGGTTAACGAGGACCTCAATTAACCGAAATAAAATCCTTAAGATTGCAAGGCAGTTGCTGTGAAAACAATGTTTATATTTTTAAAATATTTTTATTCCTCGTTCTATTCTTCCATTCATTCCTGCCATGCTAAAAGGCACATGAAAGTTATCAGAACATTTTTGAATGCTTTATTTACAAACAAAAAATGTTTGAAAAATGCTGTAACATAAAAAAGAAAACATTTAAATTGACATAAAAATAAAGACATGTGGTTTGATTGCAAATAAGACAACTATCCACCAGAGTTCGGTTAAGGTAGAGGTAAGTTTGTCTGTAAAATGAACCCAAATTTGTCACTTTGTTTGCATTTTGAAGGATAACAACTTATTTTTTTTTAAATACGCAGTAACAGTTTTCTTAAACATTTCTTATCTTCAATTGCTGGATAAATAAGATTAGTCTATAGTCTACAGATTTCGTTTTTAGAACTATAACTTGGAAAATACTCAAATTGGTAACAAAAAGTCAACTTAAAAGATTTAAAATAAAACTTCATATTTGTTCAAATCCTACTGTATTATTTCAGTCAGGAATCCATTACAGAAATTATGACTTAATTTGGTAATACAGAATAATGCAATAACTATTTCTGAATTCTTAATTTTATAAAGATCCTTAGAATTCCGTTGCCTGTTAAAACAGACGAGTCCTCACTTAGTCGACGTTTTTTCTTCAAAACCCGTATTTCAGATATATATTGGCTACATTACATGTAAAGCCTATTCTTTAAAGATGACAAGTAGTTATTTTGTTCGTTCTTTTAGTAACCATACTATCTCTCCGTTTGTTAATAGTTCATTCAACTGACGATTTATAAACCAACGGAAAAGACGACTAGCCAACAAGAATACGAGTGTCAGTTCAAATTCAATGTATGACATGTAAAAATATAACTTTAAAAATCATACCCAAATATTAGTCAGCATATCTTTTTATATTCTCTAAGCGTTTAGTCACGCACTGTGTCCAAATGGTTGGCGTCATTTTCAAGACTCGTGTTTTCTGACGAAACAAGAAACATTAAACTGGAATGATGCCCAGGTAGATATTGCATATACTGACAATAAATTTTATGAATATTAACTGATAAAATGAATGTCCAATAAAAGTGAAGAAAAAAGTAATAGAACAAAAGTTAAAACAAAATGACTTGATTGTACATGATGAAGAACCAATTAAACTTGCTTTTACCAAAAACAAGCACATTATAATTTCGATGTTGCCATTTTGAGGATAAAACTTCTTAGTTATAATAACTCAATGCGACTGTTATACAAGTGAGAGGTATAGCTAGCTGTAGACCCAGGTTAAACCAACAATTTCTACATAAAAAAACTACACCAAGTCAGGATTATGACAGTTGAAATACCTTAGTTTGATGTGTTTGAGCTTTTGTATTTGTCATTTGAATAGGGACTTTCCTTTATGAATTTTACTCGGAGTTCAGTATTTTTGTGATTTGACATTTATCTCATTGATTTACCAAATATTCATATATTTTATTCATATATCTGTATATATCGGTTATGAAGGTCATTTGATCTGACAAATATAAACAGACTAACCGGCTAAAGTAATTAAAAATCTTTTACTCGACTTTGACCAATGCCATGACAGCTGACCTGATCCACTTATTGTAATATTTATATTATTGTTATACGGTAGGTTTATACATTTTGTGAAAGTCTTTTCCTAGGAAAATAACTTCACTTGTCTAATGGAGTAACTATAACTTATACAAATAAAAAACGCTAAAATATTTAATTGCATTGAAGCATGCCTGTCAGGGAATCAATGCGAGACTTGCTGAAGTTCAGACACAAGGGAAGGTTGAATTCTTAAGGAACATGCTATCAAAAGAGAATGGAGGTAAGGTTATTGTATTGATTTAATAATCGTTCTATGGCTATAGGGAAACGGACAATATCTATTTTTTTTAATTCTGATTTGGTCAGATTCTTGTTCAAGTTAGCTATGTCATAAAACTGGTGGAGTATATCTACAAAGATGCATGTATATCTTCCAAACCTTTCATTAATATATTGTAATCTAGAACGAGAGAAAAACATATAAAAAGTTTACAATACGACATCTACATGCACACTGAAGATATTCAATATGTTTTTATTGTTCAAATAAAATTGAGAATGGAAATGGGTAATGTGTCAAAGAGACAACAACCCGACCATAGAACAGACTATAGTTTCAGTACTGCAGTAGAATAGGAAATGTTAGGGTTCAACAAATGTATTACATAACTTATGCCGTTAAAATAAATTGTATCGAATACCACAATGATATAGATACATTCACACTAAACACGTTGCCAATATAATATATGGAATTCTATGCGACTATCCTACATGTGATAGATTTAGCTAATTAAGTAAACAGGTTAAATTCACCACTTTTTACAAATGATTATCACTTTTTTAAATCATACATCAAATTATTTCCTTTAAAAATTGTGTAAATGTATTGATACGTCATGGAAGTTAAGATTAAAAATTATAATTGCATAACAGTTGTAGTTTTGTGCTTGTTATGGTGTTACTGTGTTGTTCTTTGGCTGTTTATTGGCATTATTGTTAAAGCATTATGTTTGCTCCTTCACTAAAATAATCATTCATTCTTTCAATTGTTCTTGGAATATATAAATAAGTTAAAAAAACAACAAGTTTCATTAATAAGATTAGGCCTTATTCTTCTGAATTACTATCAATCAGACATATATTTAAATATCAGTCATCAAATCTAGAAACTTGATGACATTAAGAATTTTAAAAAATAAAGAATATTAAAATTTACATTGAATCTGTTTTTAAAACTATTTTCTGATATAAAAGTAATATGATAGTACCGAGTGCGAACTCGTTTGAATTGGAGTATTTTGACTTCTATTTCAATTTTCAATTATAGAAGTTTTAATCATCTATTGTTTTAAAATATATATAAAAACATCATACGACAGGATAATTGACACCTGTATGGAAAAGAAAAACTGTTATATTTTAATGAAATTTCTTAATGTCTTGTAAATGCGACAGGTGATGGCTATATAATTTAATCCCTCAAAGAGGCATTAACTACCAGACATAAAAAAATAAAAATATAACTGTTCTTTGTTCAATCACTTACGAAAGTGATATAGTGAAATCGTTGCTCTGAGCAGCCATTTTGGTTCAATATTGTCAAAAATAATATAAGAAACACGCTAATAAATTATTCAATTGCATGAACAAGACGTGTTAACCTATTCAAATGTAAAGAATCCAAAATTGAAATTGAAACAAGCGTTAACGGATTCGATCCTCATCAAGTCATTTTCATACAGGTTAAAACAAGTATTAATATATTTTAACCTACATGTATAATATGAAATCAAACAGATTTGGAAAATTCAAATAGCACGAGTTCGTTATCTATTTATATCTTTATTTATGTTTACATCACGCTATATGAACAGCAGCAGAGGTCGGAGGTTACATCGATGCAAGTTTATTATATTGCGCCTACACTCAGCTACACACGAAATGCTGATACACATTTCGAATTCGTGCATTGTAAATTGTTTATTCCGACTCTTTACTATTTGGATATGTACGTTTAAGTATGTTATAAGTCGATTAAAAGAATTTGTCTCAAATCGGTCAAAATGAATTTGACAGCTAATGCCCCTTTAATTAGAAAATGATAACGTGTTAAAACAATGATCACAAAATACATTGTACTTGAAGTTCTCCTTATTTTACATCGGCAGTGAATTTAGAAAAAAACATTTTCAATTCATTATAATGTATTGTCTTACAATTGTTTTTATGTTTTTCTGGTACGTGTGTTTATTTCAGATTGGTGGATAGGAGCAAAGGATGACGTCACAGAAGGTCAATGGCGTTGGGCATCCGGCGAACTGTTCGACTACACTGACTGGGCTCCAAAAGAACCAAACAATGATCATGAGCAGGATTGTCTTCAGATGTATAAAACAGACCAGTATCACTGGGATGACGATCACTGTGATAAAGCCAAACATTTCATTTGTGAGAAAGGGTAAGGAGTTCTAGTAAAATTGAAATATCAAAAATCAGTTTTAGAACTGATACATATTATATATTTTTACCTACACAGGGTATTGGGATCATTTACATGAATGACCAATTGCAAATGTGTGCCTCTGGAAATATTCAAAGTGTAAATAAATTTAGTTATTGTTATAGTTTGACACTATTTTGAAAGCGTAATTTTAACGATTATCAAACAAATTGATTGACTGCTATGGAATTCGTGTCTGTATATCACACTTAACCTCGTGTACGTCAATGTTTCTTTTGCAGTTATCGTATTTTGTCCTATTCAACTTGTTAAATGATTTTTTTTTGTTTTGATTCTTATAAGTAACAGAGCATCATAATAAATCAAATAATAGTTTTATTGACATTTAAAGCTGTTCTTATTTTCTCATTTTCAGTTGCCAAACGATTGCTCCTTATGTTCCTTTGAATCACGGTTTCTTATATCATTAGTACACTAACAGTTGTCTTAAAAAGAAACAAAAGAATGCTTGTTTCTTATTTAGCAACTTGCTTCCTCATAAATCTGAAATACGTTACGCAATGCAAAAACTCAGCAGCTGAATTACGTGGAAAAACGATTGAATTCGACACAACGCTAGTTTTACAGTCACAATCACGAAATTGTTTATCGTTACTTACAGTGTCTTCATTCATAAGAGACAAGATTTCAAGTCTTATATTCTCAGATTCAATAAAAGTAACTTGACATTTAAACGCCCCAATGTGTGATATTCTCTAGCGTGACGATTTCACTATTATTTTTATAACATGACTGGTGATGAATGAATTGCAGGCTTGGATTACCCTGTTTATTTACTTGCTTTATATATCAAATGAATTAACGTCTGAACAAAAATGTTGCCAATAGTTAATTAATTTGTTATAAGCATTGTTCTATTATTTTATTTATATATATTTTCATGTGACAATTTATTTTATTTGTATTGCAGCTTCAATTCAACGTTACCGGTTATTGGATGATTTGTTGACCTAATTTAAAATAAACATCATAGTTTTTTTGTTTTCCTCATCACCAGTGTATGTAAAGTGCGGATCCTAAACTATCATTTTTACTGTATATGCAATAAATGTCTAATGTAGAATGATAAATAAACAGACGAACTTTTTTTAATTTTTAAAGAAAATGAAGAAAATGAGTTAAAATGTATATGTTCAGAAATACATAATACTAATAAAACAAAGTAAGAGATGCGAGCGGGGTTTTATCGCGCATAAACCATATTTTGACTATTTTATGTATATGTCGATTTTGTTCACAATCTTTGTAAATATAACGGAATTTGCTGAAACTGTAAAAGTGAGAGGTTTAGCGCTATAAAACCAGGTTCAATCCAACATTTTTTACATTTGAAAATGCCTGTACCTAGTCATGAATATGACAGTTTTTGTCCATTTGTTTGATGAGTTTTGTCATTTGATTTTGCCATGTGATTAGGGACTTTTCGATTCAATTTTCCTCGGAGTTTAGTATTTTTGTGATTTTACTTTTTAAATTAACATCTCATTCGTTCAAACATATTACTGATGAAAATAGATTAAGAAGGTGTGGTATGATTGACAATCGGGTATCCTCCGAGAGACATCAAAATGATGTAGCATTTATCAACTTAATGTTACCGTATGGCCTTCAACAATTATCAAAAGCCATACGCATAACAAACTATCAAAAGTTACGAACTGGGAAATGTAAATAATTCAAAAGCGAAAACTATGTACAAAACAATACACATGATATGATAGGCAGGACGAAACTACAACGACTGGATTAATGTTTCCTGACTATACAGTTAGTTCGAAGCAAATAGCAATTATTAAAAAATCGTGTTTCTGAGATACCATTTAGTTCAGATAAAGTATCCAATCGATTTAATATAAGTACGTCTTTGACAGTTAGGGAAAACATTATCTAATGAAAGTCAAACAAGTATCGACAGAAGTTTAGGACCGTGAATGTTCATATGTATTATTAACAATATTTATTCGGGTTTTAATTTTTATAACAAAATTAATATTTGTACCGAGAAAAGCATAATTTCAAAATCTGATTAAAATAACAGTGTTAAATTGGTACCTTTTTCAGATTAATATAAAAAAGAAGATGTGGTATGATTGCCAATGAGACAAGGTCACCGTACGGCATTCAACAACTCTATTTAATATAGATCAATACGTTTACTTGGGTTTAGTTTTCTGTAATTAGTTAATATTTCAATTTCATTATGTATATCGCTTTCATATTCATTTGTTAAAATTTACTGGTTGCAATAGCATTAAGTGTTCTATATTATAAGGATGTTCTTATCCCGTGCATAAAAACAATGCCGTGTTTGTCAAAACCTTTTCAACTTTTGATCTTTAGTGCTGTACAACTTTGTACTTTTTTCACTTTCGATCTTTTATATCTGGGCGTCACTGGTGAGTCTTGTGTAAACAAGGCGCGTTTTTTGGCGCACTGAATTTTAAACCTGATGCTTTTTGTTATCTATTAATCATGTTTTTCTTTGTCTAATATGTTCTCCTATTTATTTGTATTGTAGTCCTGTAATATTATGTTGTCATTTCAATATTATATTTAACTTTGCCATTAAAGTGCGAGGTTTGGCATGCCATAAAACCAGGTTAAACCCACCACTTTTATTCCCCTTTAAAAGTGTCCTGTACCAAGTCAGGAAGATGGTCATTGTTATATTATTGTTCGTTTCTCTGTGTGTTGCATTTTAACGTTGAGTAGTTTGTGTTTTCTCTTATTTTTGAGATATTGAGATAAGACGTGGCACGGTACTTGTCTATCCCAAATTCATGTATTTGGTTTTCATGTTATATTTGTTATTCTCGTGGTGTTTTGTCTGATGATTGGTCAGTTTCTGTGTGTGTTGCGTTTCGGTGTTGTGTCGTTGTTCTCCTCTTATATTTAATGCGTTTCGCTCGGTTTTGGTTTGTTACCCCGATTTTGTTTTTTGTCGATGGATTTATGAGTTTTGAACAGCGGTATACTACTGTTGCCTTTATTTACAAAGGCAGCATCTAAATTAACGGGCTTGATAAACAACCTCAACGTTAAAAATGAGAGGCTCTACCCGTTTGTATTAAGTTTAACACAAGTACATCCATACGTCAAATGCACACCTTGTTTATAGGAAGGAATTTAGTATTATTGGGTTTGAATAATCTATGGTATAGAAATCCGTTACTGAGTAGTCGTGGACCATATTGCAAATATGATAAGTTTTGCTTATATTCTGCATGATGGTGGTCACCAGTTCATGTCACAAAATTGAACAGTACAGTACTTTGTTCTAAAAGAGGGACGAAAGATACCAAAGGGACAGTCAAACTCATAAATCAAAAATAAACTGACAACGCCATGGCTAAAAATGAAAAAGACAAACAGAAAAACATAAATGAAGCTCTATAAGAAATCCACATTGGTTACAACCATCTATTAATTCATTTTTTGTATTAATCCTAGTTTGCTAAATCTACCGAAACTCAGTTTTGATACACCTTATGGATTTACAATTTGGCCACCTTCTCTTCCAAATATAGTTTTTTGTTGTTTAAACCTAAAACTTATGTAGTCAAATTTCTATAAATACAAATATTAGTTGAAACACTTTTTGAGAATGGCCTTGCTGCGTAATGCACTGGTGGGAAAATGACCTTACTTGTTCTCATATATAATAAGAATACTTGCATTACATTTTACAAGTAACCAGTTGAACAACTAAAGAGCAATGCACAAATTTTAATCAGCTGCCACCTATTATGGCAGTCGTCAGTAAACAATAAAGTAATCTAACGCATAAACTGTGTTACGTTCCCAAAGTTATGTCGAAAACTAAAACAGTTAAATATTGCAAGAAATCAAAGTTAGGAATTGCGCTTACTTGTCACACTTGGCATCATGTCAACCAATGACCCAAATGACCAAGTTAAATTTTAAGGACACAGTTCAGTCCCTCGGTCACAATATACACAAGCTACTTTGATGTTATTGAAAAGGTTAGGTTGCGAACAATCCATAACATTATATTACTAGTATATAACATTACCAAATGTGTATTTTTATTTTCTTCATGTTGAAGGTGTGTAAAGGAGAATAAACAAATGTATATGATAGATTAATCAAATGTTGAGTTTGAATCTTTTACATTTACATGTTCAATCGACATACATCATTTCAAATAGTTCATTGTTGATTTTGGTAAATGTTAATTGACGGCATATTTTATCAATTCAATTCTTTGTTTTTTCACACTTGTGTTACGCAGTTTGTACAACACGTGTTTCATCAATAACCTTCTACGTGTACACTTAACACGAAAAGTTTTGAAAGTCGGAAATCTACATGAATTATCATTGATTGGTAATAATTATAAATTAATTATTTACCAAACTTTGAATTATTGAAATACTGTGGGTTTTGTACATCATGAATACATTACCTTAGTTGTATTGTTGGTCCTCAATGCTCTTCAATTTCGTACTTTTTTAGGAATATTTTTATTTTTGTTTAATTTGAGCGTCCCTGATGAGTCTGTTGTAGACGAAACGTGCGTCTTGTGCATATACAAAACTTCAATGCTGATATCTATGATGAGTTTATCAACATAGTATAATAATGTTTCTACGGATTTTATCATTCGAACGTTTAATGAGAATACAGATACGCGTTTCAGACGCACGAAATTTTAGTTATTAGTAGCACTGGGTCGATATTAATGCAGTTGGACAGTTATTTATCGAAGGTATCATCAACTAAACTCTCGGAATGATTATACCACATAATCTATTAAAGATATTTTATTCTAAAATATCATATTGATGAATTTAGAAATCACTAAGAAACTAAGGTACCAACTCTCTCAAAACAAAGTTGATTTTAGATAAATTTGACTATGCTTTTTAGAATATTCTGGTCATATAGGTCTTAAAGGTTCTTCTTATCTTTACACTCATGGCTTTCAAATATTTCGTTTTGAGCGTTCCTATTAATCACCACAAACAGTAAATCGAAGGCGAAGGCTTCGGGTGCACGAAATTTGTGCATTTATTAAAAAATATACTTACATACACATCAGATTTATTTTTCAAAACCATTAGGTATTAAAGATAAAACGACTAAAAGAACACAACCACATATAAAAAATACAAAAAAGCTAATTTACTGTTGGTGAAACCTAATAGATCTTTGCAAAGGGCTGCAATGAATAAAACCGGTAATAAAATGGAAGGCAAATGTCTCGATTAATGAAGACGGTATAGCTACAAGCTAAATTCTTTCATTTTTTGTGACTGCATAAATGCTATGTAAATATGTGTTATATATGTAATGAGTATGTGAACGTATGACAATACGGGTTTCGCTGATTTTGTAAATGCATAATTGAATATTACATTTAAAAACATCAATATATAATTCATATTCATATTTTGTTTAACATTTAAGAGACGTGACAACAAATACGTTAATTAACATTACATAACTACAAAAGAGGGACGAAAGATACCAGAGTGACGGTCAAACTCATGAAAAGTGCATTTATTTTATATCGATTATAAAACAGCTAAGATAGACTTGAAGACGGTCTATACGATTGTCTAACCTAATTTATTTCTACGCCACTTTTAGAAGAAATTTAACACCTTCCCATTATTATCATACAAAATGTGTGAATTTCAATAAGATTTGTTCGCAATAAATTATACAAAGGTTACGACAAACTATTTCTGTTAAACGATGGTCAAGGATGCTGAGGCAGGATTTAATGACTGTTGCTATTTACCCTGTCGATTTACACACGAGCAATAAAACACAAACATGTGAAGATAGTTTAATTTTCGATAAATGCAGAAGGTCAACTTAAATTAATGGTGCACTAAATTAACGGAATGTATTTTTTTGCTATTGGAGGGAGCTTTTTAGGAGGGTTCATCAATTTTTTGTCAAACATGATTTTATCTGCATCAGAAACTAAACATACAAGTTTGTTTTTACTTCTTTGTTTAGGATTTGCTGATTTTCTTTCTTCATGATCATATATGTCACCTGTTGAACTTGATTTGCATTTTCCATATAATTGAAGATCTTCCTTTGAATGTATCGCCATTCTTGTCATTTCCATGTCAATATCAAGATGATGGTTATTTTGAATACTGAGTTCTGACATAGCGATACATTTTCCCTCAGAGTTTCGTCTAAGATCCCCGAATTTTGATTGTCTCGTACTTTCCTTTCCTCTCGTAACATTTGACTCCCTTTCTTGTATGATATCACTTGGAAATTGAAAGTAAATTTCCTTTCGGTCATAGGCTATATGCTTAGGACTCGTAAAATCAATCATCACTACTGGAAGGTTAAAACTAGATACATCTTGTGGTGATCCATACAACATCTGTTTTGGCGAGAAATATCTGTCAAAACACTCAGCATATGCATGCGAGTTTTCAGTTCTTATATAACAGAAAGCATTGAAACCTTTGTTGTCATATATTGCGGGATTGGCTCCCTTATGCAGAAGTATTTTGACAACACTAGGTGAAGCACGGTAGCGAAATGCATGCATTAAAACAGTCCTTCCATTTATGTCCCGAAGATTTGGATCAGCGTCACGGTCTAAAAGAAGTTTGACGAAGAAGATGACCTTGTCTTTCTCTGATTGTGATATAAATGAGCAGGCAATCATCAACGCAGTTTTTCCGTCATATCCTTGATAGTTTACATCTGTTCCACCGTCAACGAGGAGTCGTACTAATTTCTTCTTTTGTTGAGCTACAGCTGTGAGAAGGATATTCGTGTCAATAACCTGAAATACATATATAGATATAGTAAGATGTGGTAGAGAGCCAAAAAGACAACTCTGCATCCAGGTCACATTTTATAAGAGTAAACAATTTAAGGTAAAGGTATGGCCTCAGTACGCACCGTTGAATATGGTGGTTTAAAAAGGATCAAGTGTTTTGATATCGTACTTGGGTTTTGTTATACTTGCATTTCACAGTTTATTCCTTGAAAATTTGTAGAAATGAAACGACACGAAAGAAGACACAAACGTAAACTATTCATTCCTAAAAACCACATTAGTTTCGTTAGATCTTTGACTGATAAACAATGATCATTTTGCGTCACTCTTTTCTAAACCTCTGCTAAATGAGATGATTGTGTGTTAATGGAGTCTGTGATTTACGCGAATACATTTGTAACTATGAATTGAACGTCATACGATATGGCATGTCCTTACTTGCAAATGGTTAAATTGATTATGAAACACTGAAATTGTTAGAGACCTTAGTTTAAAATCGTTCATTCGTGTCAATAAGAAAAAAGATCCAGATTGACATTCTTTCTACTTCATTCGTTTTTTTCCATGTCAAATTCACAGGGATCACTTAAAAGTGTACAGAACATGATACAGCAATTTCAAACACATCGTCCGACTCAAACTTCACTTTTAGTTGTGTGTATACACGAGCAGAATTGCAGAGTAACAAAGGAAGTACAAATTTAAATGCAATTGTATGTTTGGATATAAATTCTACAATCTTTAACACAAAAACTGACGACGATGAAAGCGTTCAGCAGTATGATAATATATACTTCGTTATCCTTTTATTGAAATTAGTTGTGCCTTGATGTAACTGGCAAAGTGAATTTTTGTGTCGACATACAAAATTCCAAGAAAGTAGTGATAATAGTGTACATTACTCATCATAGCTACCACGAATAAAATTATGTATGTCCGACTCATCAGATAATCGAGTCAAACAGTTGAAAAAGTCATATACATGAAGAGAACGAAGTTGAAGATATTTGACTGAGGGCGTACAATATTGGAAGAGTATGCTGACTATGCGGTACGGGTATTTCTCATTGTTGACGACCGTACGCTCTATCAGTTGTTCTTACTGTGTAATTTTGTCTCGTGTCGAGAGTTGATGCATTGGCAATAATACCAGGCCTTACGGTCATAAAACTTTCGAGCAAGATTTTTGTGCTCAGACTCGAGAATCAACCAATCAAAATACACGATTTGGTGTTTCGAGCATGATTTTTGTGCTCCAAGCACTGAGCAAAGTTTTATGAATTCACCCCCAGATGTTCTTTTTTGTATATAATATTAATTTTTCATTTTACTGATCGTGACTCTATTCCTGATTATGATTTTTGACTGAAAGTAGGTTCGCATTTCGTGTGATGCAAGCATATTATGATACGTTTATCCTGTCATCCTGTCACTTTTCTTATATAGTTCTTGCCTTTATTCAGTGTGTTTGTTCCTTGTGTTGCCTTATTAATTGATTAGTTTAATGTTAACATCGGTTAACAACATTTGTTTTCTTAGAAACTGGCATTAAAATACAGATCTTGTGTTACCGCAATTTACCATTACACACCTTATTTAAATTATTTCACATTTAGGAATGCATCTTCCATATGTAAAGCTCATTTTCCTTTCGCGGGAATGGCTTCAATTTTTTTAATCTGTATCAGCTCCTCCATTTTTTGATAAGTATTATATTTTCATACTTTCAAACGCAAAATTAAACTGCACAGTCACTTGACCGCTTCTGTTAATATTCATTAGCGCTTATTCTAGACTAGTCTATCCTTGAACTAGCAAAGTGGGCTAAGACGTCTAAGTATTGTGAACTTGTATAGATAGAGATATATTCGATCGAATCATTTTTTTTAAATTTAACAGTGCTTGTCTATATTATTTTGATTGCAGACATGTACTTTGTAAATATGAAACGTCTTACCTGATTCATCTTCAAATGTTGGTTTGCAGGTTTTTCGTATTTTCACAACCTTTTATAACACAAATAATTAGCACATCGGGACCTACCTTTTGTTTTACACAACCTTATAAGGGAAAAGTTATATGGTATGAATACTTGAATGAAAGAACATTTGTAGGTGAGCTGTGAAGATATATAACTAGTTACATAGTGTTCTCGTAATCAAGTACGATAAAAATAGGTAGAGTACGTATATATCAAACTAATCTTACCAACTATTTAATACGGGAATGCAGATGAAGTTGTTATCAAATATCAGATATGTTTTGGGTTTTTAGTATTGTGATCGATATGAGTCTTTAAAGCAAAAGTTGGTATCCGGTGAACTACTAGTACTATATAATGCCCAAGTCTTCATTATATTAAACCTACTTGCTGCACAAAACAATGCAAACTATAAAAATCAATATAATATCAAAGAATTACTTATAAATGTGTATTTTAAATAACAAACGCACAAACTGACCGTGTATTAAACAAATAACACACCCTCTAGCCTTATATCAAATATACAGGGTTTCGACGAGCTCTACTTCATTCAAGTATATTCATAGATGTGTATAGAAGGTGCAATAAAATTTCATACAAGTTCAAAGAAATCCTTTCAGGTTATAATGCATTGAAAAACTTTTATCTATTAATTTTTATTTGTACTTGGTAAAGGGGTGTATATATTTCAACAACTGCTACCAAAACTGGAGGCTGTGATGAGCCTGTGTCACTCGCCGTAACCTTTGTGCCTTCTCAAAAACTAGAATAGTATTACCTTATTATTATTTTGTCACTCTGAACACTTTTGCTGTTTACGTTTTTTCCTTTATTAACTTCAGTTTTGGTGAGAGAGAAAAGCCCCAATAAGTCAATAAAACCGTCTTTTGAGAGAGGCATTATTTCTTAAATATGAAATATATGAACTCTAATCTTTCTGCGCGCAAGTAAACATGCAACACAAATAAAGTTGGTGCTTCAATTGAACTTCTAGATTTAAGGCGGAATGTGCACATCGTATAAATATATTTTTTGATTGAGTTAAGTCTGCTAATTGATATTTTATCGTATGTTTTTATATGTTGTGATGTTATGCTATTGTTTCAGAAAAAGGGAGAAGGTTTGGGCCCATTAAAACGTTTAATCCCGCTGCAAATGTTTGCACCTGTCCTAAGTCAGGAATCTGATGTACAGTAGTTACTTATAGATACTTAAGTGATTTTGTTTGCATCTGTCCTCGTCAGGAATCTGTTTTTAGTGGTTGCCCTTTGTTGGTGAATGAAGGACTTCAGAAATATCCAGAAACGGCATATTCAAGAATTGGTGTTAATCAAATGTGGATACTGAAAAATTCAAAAGAGTTATTGATGAATTTACAATCATTTAAACGTTGTACCAAAATTAAAACTATTGATTTTTCAACTTTTTATACCACTTTTCCACATACTAAACTTGAAGCTCGACTGAAAGAACTCGCCAGCTTATGTTTCTTTAATAAAAAGGGAACTAGACGTTTTAAATATCTAATTTTGGGCTGGAATTCAGCTTACTTTGTGAAATTCATACAGAGTCAAGAAAAAAATACACCGACAAGGATATCACTGCCATGCTGGACTTTTTAATTTGGAGGATTTGGTTTTTCAACAGACTATTGAAATCCCAATGGGTACCAATTTCGCTCCTCCACTTGCAGATTTGTTTTTATATTCCAATGAAGCAGAATGTATTCAAGGGCTTGTACAGAAAGGAAAAAAGAAATTAGCCCAGTCTTTTAATTTCACCTTTCGATATATTATTGATGTACTGTCTCTTAATGATAATAGATTCAGTGATCACTTACATTTAATATATCCAAGTGAACTTGAAATTAATGATACTACCGACACAGATAAATCTGCTTCATATTTAAACCTTTTTCTCGAAATGACTATTGATGGTAGGTTGAATACTGAAATGTATGACAAACGCGATGATTTTAATTTTCCTATAGTCAACTTTCCATTCCTGTGTAGCAACATCCCAGCGGCACCAGATATCGAGTATATGTGTCTCAATTGATACGTTACTCTATAGCTTTTTTTTTTCTTTTTTTTTTGCTACTCTAGAGCTAGCTCAAAGTACGTTGATTTTGTTGAACAAGGAATACTGCTTTCTCAAAAGTTGATATAAGACAGGGCTATGCATCAATCAAATTAAACTCATCCCTCAAGAAATTTGACGGTCGCCATCATGAGCTGATTAGCCATTATAACAAAAGTGTGGTGTGTCAGAAATCATGTCTGATATTTCTTCCTCAGTCATAACAACCTTCCATCATTACCGAACTGAACAAAGAAATAACACGACGGGTGACGTATACGGTGCTTACCCTTCCGGAGCACCTGATTTCACTCCCGGTTTTTAGTGGAGTTCATGTTGGTTTTTTTATTATTATTTATAACTGTTGATGTAAATGTCCTTTGGTTTTGTTATTGTCTTTCTTGCGGTTTTTCCTGTTTGAATTATTTTACATTAGTCAAATTTAAACCCTATATAGTTTGCCGTTCGGTATGAGCCAAGGCTCCGAGTTGAATGCTGTACTTTTACCTATAATGGTTTTCTTTTTACAATTGTGACTTGGATTGAGATTTGTCTCATTGGCACTCATACCTCATCTTCTTTTATATAATCAAGAGTTGTTGTTGGTTATGATTACTGTTTCAATTGATTGAGTTGTAACTCCATATAAGATTCAAGTGAATGAATCTGACAGACTGTAGCAGCCGTTCATGGTCTTAACCTAAGTAGAGTTCCTAGTTTTAAACGAAGAATCGGGGACCGGCCAATCTACATCGACATATGTTATATAAAGGCAACAGTAGTATACCGCTGTTCAAAACTCATAAATCCATGGACAAAAACAAAATCGGGGTAACAATGTTTACAATGATTGCTGGATCCTAATTATTGTCGCATTTATCTTATTTGTTGGTTATCCAGTTTTTTTGTCTTTGTTTACTCCTTGGTTTTGAGTGTTATTGTCTTATCTTATTTGTGAGATTTGGATGTTCAACCAACATGAACAATTTTGTCAATAAAACTAAACTATATATTTTAATACAAGTGGGAGGTATAAAAAGCAATACAACAAGGTTTAACACACCAATTATCATCTTTATAAAATGGCGTTACAACGCAGTAATATGACGTTTGTTGAACATTCGTTTCGTAAGTCTAACCTCTGAACTTGTAACTTTTATTGACTATTTCTTTTTTAGTTTACCTTGGATGACGATAGTTTTTGTTTATACTTACATATATAGCTTGTTTGGTTTAACCTGGTTGCTTTACTTTTTAAACCTCCTACTTGTAGTATCATCCCCGTTCGTCATCATTTGAGATCACCTGGGCAAGCCCAAGCTGATCTCAAAAACCTTAGCGTCACTATCATAGAAACACATCGAGGGATGGTCGGGAAAGTCTTTGGATTAGAAAGATAAAGACAGTTTTCCCTAAGGGCATTAATGAAAAAAACATAGACGGAGTCCAAACCATCACTTGAATACAGTCTTACACTCAGACTTTAGTACAGGACGCTTACAGTTTTAAGAAATCAATTAATCCTCCCAAACATCAATCTCGAAGAAAATTTACCAGATATTGATTCGTGATAATTTGTGTAACAACAATAAAGACTACTACATGTCAAGATAAGTATCATCTTACTGATGAAGAATGATATCAGTCATTCATAATATTTCTTTCTGATTTAATTTTTTTGGTGATGTCTTACCCCTTTATACTTTTTATATATTACATGTTTGAGTGTACTGCATCACAACAACATGATCCATCTACCGTAAGATAATCGTTAAAAACATTTAAAACAAATGGAACTATTTCGCCTCGTCTCTTCTGTTTGTACAGTAAAAGATCAGTGTGGCTGTTAGTGTTAACACGCAACGAACTCCTTATCTATGTTCCATTTAGTATAACTTTGTTTGGCCATAAATCTGCGACGTTCCTGTTACCGTACAGTGACAACCTTTGAAACTTTGGAAAGAAAGGTACTGATGTGTATCTATATCTTTATAGTAGATGTCTGTTTATATAAAACCGTCCGTAATATACGTAGTTGTGTCTGAGAACAATATACATTTTTGTATTATAGTCAAAAAATTTCATATGTAAATTTAATTTACTGGTGAGCGTTGTTTACAGGTTTGATAAAATTATTTAGATTTTGTTGGGATTAATGTAAGAATTATCGATGCATCGGAAGCAAGACAAGGGTTTAGATAGAGAAGGTAAACAATATTTGTTTTTCTAATTTATGCCTATGAAAATATTGGTGTTAAACGGTATCATTTCGTCCTATCTGAAGCTAGTGTTAACCAGTGTAGGCAACATTAACAATATTTTAACTTGAAATTGTTGCATTGTTTTCTTAAATACTTAAAAAGGGGTAATCCATAAGGATGGACCATACCAATAGTATGGGACGTATAATATAAATAAACCCGCCATAATATTAAATCAGTGTTATGAAAACTATAAGAATTAAAAAAAAAAGTAACACTTGATTAACAATAGTTGGAGTTAGAGTCCATTCAGAAAGGAGAAAGCTGTAAAAACAACAATCATTTTTAGATTTTTGTTTAGAACAATTTATGCTCTGGAGTACACACATCTGATCGAGTCGAATGTCCAATATTTCGTTACAGTAAATTTACATGAAATCTTATGCCTAATATGTGTCTATTGGTCGTGTGGATAATTTAAATAGTATTCACCTTCAATGTAATGATGATGGTGATGAATGAATACCAATAGTGATAATTGATTGTATACGCATAGTATTGCAGGCTAAGGTCTCATTCCAAACTTGTTTATGAATACCTTTTAAGGTAGAAATGCATTTTACGTTGACATTTATATCAATTTGGAAAAAGGATGATGCGATACTCAACATATTAAAACAAGATGTGATATGCTCGCTAATGAAACAGCTGATAACCTGAGACCAAATGGCGAAGTGAGCAATTATTGGTCACCGTTCGGCCTTCATCAATGAACAAAACCAATACCACAAAGCAAGCAATAAAACCAGAAGAAAAGTGTAAAACTAATTTAACTAGAAAGTTTACAAAACAAAGTTAAAATAAATATGATGAACAGCAAATATCGAAAACCAATGAATTACAGGCTGTTGACTTGGGACGAGTACATGCAGAACGTTTGAAAGGGGTGTATATTACTGACCCTGGACAGTGCAGGAACACCATAACATACGCACAAACTATGAAAATCTGTAAAAATTGGCTCAATTTATCAGATTTATACAACGCATCTAACTAACATAAGCACTTAAGATACAAGATCGTATCTGTTAATATTGACAGTTTCTAAAAGATGATAACATCTGGAATCAAAATTGATATATGTCAACTTAGGAAAGAACATTTGTTAAGTTATATTCTTTTGGTCAATATCGACAGTATATTTAGAGTATAACACAATATAATCAAAGTAATTGATTTTGTCAATTAAATTGAATTTAAGATCGATAATACTGATGCACAACAGTACAATCTGCTATTAATGGTTCGAATTACTAAATTCTTTTATAAAACCTAATCGTTGAATCGTACATAGATTGTGCTAATGCATTGCATAAATCAACTCATCCCACTTTAATGAGCTTTAAAGTCAATACGGTACACATAAACAGCCACTTCCCTTTACAGAAACTATTTAAAAAATAATTCCTCCATAAATGTGTTCCTCTCTTGACCTTTTTTTCTTCATATTAGTCTATAGCCTTTTGACACGAGATGATAAAAGAAACAAAATTATATTATTTCACATAAGTATATTGATGATGATATTTCGATTAACAATTTAATCTTTTCCGGTAAGGTCCCATTCGTTTGTCCTTCTGAACTTGAGTTTAAAGAACTACAAATTAGTCTGTCTTCGCATCATTTCTAAACATGTCCATCACATCTGACAACAGCTGTCATCTTATTACCAGAATTTATGACACACTAGACGATATCAATGTTGACGTTATACACCTAAGCAGTAACAGTTTAAATTCACCTGCGTATAAAGTATTGATTCTATGTGCTAAAGTGTATTTTGTTTTATTTTACTTCAGTTTTTAATGTAACCCTCCAACTTGGTTTTAACATTTTAACTTTGTGTAAGTTGGTTCTGAACAGCGAGTCGGCCGCAAAGGTAACACAGTGCTACTTTTGTTTTGTTTACGGTATTTACGTTTAAAAACAATACAAAAAAGGTTAAAATTATGTACTTTTTAAGGCACAAAACCAATGCATTTTTGATTCTATGTGCTAAAGTGTATTTTGTTTTATTTAACTTCAGTCTTTAATGTAACCCTCCAACTTGGTTTTAACATTTTAACTCTGTGTAAGTTGGTTCTGAACAGCGAGTCGGCCGCAAAGCTAAAACAGTTTTGTTTTGTTTTGTGTACCCTTGTATGTCTTTCTATTTCATTTTTTCTTTATTTGAAAAATGTAGACTATACGGTATGTATTACCATCAACGAGCACTTTTATTTTGTTTTTGTAGTTTACGCCAGTAGTTAGTGTTTTGTAAAACAAATGCACCAAAATATGTTTTTAAATATCTACTACACATTTTTTGTTTGCTCTTATATAATTATTAAAGATGAATGTTTATGTTCGTTTAAATTTGTTAATCAATTTTGTTGCATCCTTACACAGTGTTGGCTTCTGGATCATCACTATTATCAACCCTAACCTATAATAGCTGTTTGGTTTGCTAACATGATCATTTCAATAGAACGGACCAATACACAAATTTCTTACAAAAAAATGGGAGGTTTAGCTAGCTACAACACGAGGTTGGACGTAGAGATTAACACCAATTCAATAAGTCACCATAAGGCCTTCAGCATGTAGCAAAGTCAACACCCCATTGTAATCAATGATATACTATGTTATATAGACATTTACGATTAAAATATCTTTCTTACATATTTGTCTTTGCTGCTGTACAAATAACTCGGCTGTAGTAGTAGCACGGTAGGTATAGTGTCCGGCTGGGGTCGTGTTTTTTTTAGTGATTTGATCGGGCTTTGTGAGTCTGACCACTTTTTCGAGTGAATATGATCACAAATGTAAACAAACAGACTTCCTTTCTGACAAGACATGACAAAGAAGCTTGAGTGTAATATACAAGGATATACAAGCTGTGTTAGTATTAGAGATGAAAAGATATTATCAGTCCGACATTATTGGTCGTTAATAAAGTTGAATTAAGTATTACACTGCTTTTATTCCAAAAACAGAATAAAGCCATTTTTTACACAACCCAATAAAAATTTCGATAGAAATGTATACGTGGAATTCATATATCCTTAGATATACAGACACTTTACAAAAATTCTTGTTTTTGCATTAAAAATTACATTTTGAGACTAAACTCAATTCTATGTGTTCGGGTTTTTTTCGAGAGCAGTCCGGGCTTTTTTGAGTGCGTCCTTGTTTTATCGAGTGATTATATAAATTTCTCATAGCGAAGAATTTTATGTGTCAGTGTATTTACGTTTAAAAACAATACAAAAAGGGTTAAAATTATGTACTTTTCAAGGCACAAAACCAATGCATTCATCAGTTTGATAAATGTGTTCTTACACTTTCACTTCAAAAAAAAAATATCAGTCATTTGTATGTATTGTTGAATCTTATAAATTACATGTACAGTATATATTCATGATGTCGACAATCTATTTAAGGCATACACAACTTGGGTTGAGACGTACGTACAAACAGTGAATTAAGCTTATGAATCATTCTTTTCATTGTTTACAATTTATGAAATTTAATTCAGATTGTATTAGGAACAAAACAAAAAATGGTCGGATAAAGTAGGTGAATGTGATTTTTTTAATAAAGAAGGTTTTTTAAGGGGACAGGGGACAGACCTCTTGTAGTACAACCAAAGATCAAAATCAGTGAAAACATAGAAAAAAAGGAAAACCATATCTGTCAAAGATCATTTTTGCTCGGTATAGATATGCTTATTATATTTCTTACAGAAAATTTACCTAAAATGGTCGTATTATAAAAAGTATGTCGTAGAGAAAATTTAACTATTTCGCCTGTTTGACCTTCGATGCGTTGGTTATTAATGTATATCGATAGTGATAATAAATAGTAATATATAACGTGTTGTTAGCGTTCACATATCTAAACCTGCAATCTATGACGAGTTTATTGATATACAATAGTACGTGTATAGTATTCAATGGTAGATTATAATTAAATACAAATTCATTATTTCCTTTTAAAGACATTCTACATTTTACATTGGAATATTCGTGCTAATTTACTTCTTTTGGTTTGCATAAGAATTTCATGCCGGTTTTGCGTGCAAAAATAACTTCATTGTTCAAGGTTAGAGGGCGGGTTCGGCGCCTCCAAACATTTGTAATCAACTACCCACGCCACATTTTGTTTTTTCCTGTCACGAGTCAGGAGAATCTTATTTAATAGTTGTCGTATGTCTCTGTGTTACTTATTTGTTTTTCGTTAATTATTTTATACAGGCATCATACCATTAGGTTTCTCCTTTGAATTGTTTTACATTTTATAATTTTGGGGCCTTTGGTAGCTGACTTTATGGTATTGGCTATACATATTGTTAAAGGCGGTACTGTGACCAATAGTTGTTAATTTCTGTGTCACTTTGTCTCTTATGAAAAGTTGTCTCATTGGCAAGGTTACTACATTTATTCATAGTGAAGAATTATAATTTGTTCATATATGTTACACTATCAAACACATTCATCCCCCTAACATGTCCATTCCTTAAAACTTGACCATTTCGTACGAACGTGTCCTCCAAATCATATCTGGCTTAAACATGTCCATTTTATGTTTCCCAAAACCTGTCCGCTTGTTTACTTCGCTTAATCGCGTCCGATGTTTTCCTTTCCAAAACGTATACGACTTTTGTTTTTTGCCAAAACCTATACACTTAAAGACGTCATAACTTCTCAAAATATTTAGAACTAACATTTCCGCTGAGACGTCAAGAATGTCTTTTGCAAATTTATCAATGATTATATTTGATAATGTTCAGCTGGATACCAAAGGAAAAGGTTAATGTCCTACAGTTCTTTTTGCAACACAGTATCCTTTGAAAAATTCCAATAACTAATCGATAGTTTTTTTTATGAACTTTAAGGTTAAGGTCTTAGACTAGTTTAATTAATCCAAAACCGAATATCAAACTCTAATTAACGTAAATGATACTGAAGACATAAACAACGTTTTTTTACTCGATTGAAATATAAAATAGAAGGCGAGATATACCACAGGGATATTAAAACTAATGTCGATAACAAACTAACAATGCCATGGCAATATGGTTAAAAAGAAACATGTAGCTTCAAAAGGAGTTTAAAAATATCACTGGATCATATTTATACTGTCTTATCATGAATAATCTTTTTTTGCTGCTGAATACAATCAACTAGAATCAGACTCAAAACAGTGTGGCTGTGGCCATTGATTGGCGATCTAAATTATCCCATTGACTGGGACAGATTAGGTGAACGTTTGTCTGTAGCGACCATTGCTCACTTCTTACTTATTATAGAATTTAAACTGTGGGTCACCAAAGGTTCTTAACGCCATTAATGATAAAATAATTCGAAAAAATTAATCAGGAATAACCTTTATGTTTTGGTTTATATTATTGATATAAATCAAAACATCGAATTATTCCTGATTAGTTTTTCGAATTACTTTATTTAGGTGTTGAGAACATTTGGTGACCCCACAGTTTAATTGTCTTTAACAAGTATATAGTGAGCAGTGGTCGTTACAGACAAACGTTCACATAATCTGGCCCAGTCAATGGGATAATTTAGGTCGTTAATCAATGGCTAAAGCTACACTGTTTTGAATATGATTTTATGTATGTGTGTTGGTTGCTCATCCAGCTCTTACGGAATTTTTTTTATACAAGTGGGAGGACTTGCTAGCTAGTAAACCAAATGTGTCCCATCATTTACTTCGAAAAATTGTGCGTACTAAGTGAAAACGACATATTTACATCAGTTGGCTAAGCCAACATCATCTATCTGCATAAAACGCTAAAACTACTGAAAAAAGACATAATTTGATTTACAGTAGCTGTCGTGTATATGTAATTTATACGTGTTTCTCGTTTCTTGTTTTTTTTATATATACTAGACCGTTGGTTTTCCCGTTTGAATGGTTTTACACGTGTCTAGTAATTTTGGATACCTTTAAAGCTTGTTGTTCGGTGTAAGCCAAGGCTCTGTGTTGAAGGCCGTACCTTGACCTATAATGGTTTTATTTCATAAGTTGCTATTTGGATGGAGAGTTGTCTCATTGGCACTCATACCACATCTCCATATATATATATGGTCCATTTACAGGATTTTGAGCCTGTTTTCTTTTTTTCTGTTTGGATGCAAACATTGTTTCACTTAAATCGTCTCTATTGCATATTTAGACTTAAGAAGAAAGGGCTGAATGTAATATGTGAAATGTAAGATGTATTCCACCTCATAGAAATGAAATGCACCTTTTCGTTATACACGAAGTAAGACCGGTAAAAGTATCGGCAAATATAGCATTTCAATCTTACAAAGACATACTAGAGAAACCCTTTTACGAATTATATTACTCTAGGTCTTGTCACTTGGATTATTAGAATCATTATTATAAGAAATGGATTTACATTTGACACACACAAATAAGTCTTCCAAAACACATCACTGCTAAATCATTTTTCACATTCTTAGACAAACTATTTTCTGTGTATTAGTTCAGAAATTTCCAAATGTTCAGATGAAATTTATCTACCTCAACTAACGCTTGTAAAATCTGTCATTTATATTGATACTAGAACGACGTTCGTTAATCATCAACGAAAAATTGTTAAAAAAACGGAACGACTTTTCATTTGAGTAAAAGTTCAAACGGTTTAATCTGTATAGGTCAAGACTATGTACAATATTGACGGTGCGTCATAGATCTAGACGAACGTTATATTATTATTGTTTAATCATTTTTACAATAGGGTTTAAATGTCATAATTATGTCAGTCGCACATGTTTACTAATTGATTTCAAGAATATTGGTTTATTTTAAAAAGAAATATGACACACTTAACACCTACTTTTTTATATTAATATAATATAATTCTTTAACTTTAAAATGTTCGAATTGCCCATAATAGGCTTTATATAAGAAAGGCAAAAGATGCCAAAGGGACATTTAAACAGATAAGTCGAAAAATAAACCGACAACGTCATGGCTGAAAGGGAAAAGACCAACAGACAAACAACAGTACAAAAAACACAACAAAGACAATTAAAGGCTGAGCAATGCAAACGACATCAAAACTGTGGATGATCTCTTGTTTTCCGGAGGAGACGTTGAACCTGCTTCACATATGGCTCCCGTTATTCTGCTCATCATATGAAACCTCGGTGATAAGTGATAAGTCTGTTTCGGTAGATAACATTAGAAGAAAAGGGGACGATATTGTAGATGAGACAATTTGGAATGTCCGTCGTCATATGTAAAACAAATATTCCGTAACGATCAACCAACTCTTGATGTCGTCTTTGAATTTTAAGAAGGGATTGTTTCAATTTCACCGATTGAAACTCTTGATTTCATAGCTTCCTTCTGATCAGCAGCTCTCTATCAATGAAACCATAATAGGAAATACAAGCCCTGGAATATCGTAGCAATTTGGAGATATATACTCCTTAAACAGGGTGTTTGATCGTTGCTACGTAAACACGGAAAGATCACAATTGGGAAACTAAATTCTCTTACCGTAAACCGGCCTTCAGTGTAAATTTTTAGATATGTAATTTAAGAGATGAAGCAAAGTTTACTGTATCTGTTGTATCTTTTATCAAAAGTTCGATTGGATAGATGCGATTAACATATTCACCAAATTTTGAATAATTAAGTGATAGAACATCATGTATATTGAGGAAAGTGCAGTTAAATTAGACAA
This sequence comes from Mytilus trossulus, assembly GCF_036588685.1. NCBI lineage: Eukaryota > Metazoa > Mollusca > Bivalvia > Mytilida > Mytilidae > Mytilus > Mytilus trossulus. Next base: position 45,472,663 of record NC_086374.1, on the reverse strand, counting down.
CTAAGTTCACTTCCTATAAGCTTTAATTGGCGTATAATTATATAAAAAAAGACCATAGCTATAATGTCGTTGTTGAGTAGGTTTTTTTTACTTACGTTTTGTACAGCAATTCCCTTACTGATATTCAAGTGTTTGTTTGATTTTTGTTATTCATTATTTCATTATTCAGTCTCACAATCCTTTTCAAATGTTTGTGTAATACCAAAGGCTGTATATTCCCGTCTTGTTGGTGGTGATGAAATATATAACAAAAAGTAGTTTCCGAGATATCATTGTAGAATGGCATAATTTTACATCAGCCAATTCAGTGCAAAGAACTGACATTCAGCGACTGCGTGTATTCTCAAATGATATGTTTTTTATCGGAGTGAAGCACATGGACCCTTATTTTTGTTTTGTTAATTTTGTTCCTTTCTTTATATACTATTTATGTATATCAATCTTTTAAACAGATTGTTATTTCAAAACAGAGTAGCAATCATCATTAAAACCAGAACATAGGCTGTCGAAATTCAAGTAATATGATTGGCTTGGTAACGATTACTTTTGTGTGGTATAGTTTTTATGTTGTCAATTGTTTTTTATTCTTACTAACAATAAGATATATTTGATTTATTTTGTGTAGGTATTTCACCTATTATCTACAAGTATGTACTTTATTGAAATGTGTTTATGTATAAAACTTTATCGATTAAATGCAAAATCTTAATAATTTGTATTTTGCAATGATTTATTTTTCGGCTGCATTACATTCATTGCAATCGACTTCATTATTTATCACATAATGCATATTAAGCTATTTTAAAAGAACTATATTTAATTTTAGAAATAAAGAAAAAAAATCTTTGTGATTTCAATTAGTCTTTTATTATTTTTAATTGGTGTTTACTGTACTACTGTAGCTATGCAACTGAATTATTATTATTTCTAAATGTATGTACGCTTAACTGTTTCTCTTCTACAAACTGAAGGTCAGTCCTGTCAAATGTTTTACATTGTTGTCCAAAGTCAGGAACTTGGCAGTCAATGCCGTTTTTTTTTTACAAAGACCAGGAATTAAATATTTTGTAAGACACAGTATTATTTTCATTAATAATGATTATTATAGCATAAAATGTAAGAACGATTATTATTTCAGCTCTGAAGATAAACTTATTGTTTTAATGTCAACTGGTGCAGTAAAAATTGGCCACGTCTATGTTACAATATATTAATAAATGTTATCCGTACACAACTGTTACATTGCAACTACGTTAAAACCCGGTTGAGTAAGACTTCAACCAATAACATTCCTGCAAACAGTATTAGCCTTTGTCCAATATTTCCTGAAACAAAAAACATAAAAGTATTATGTTTTCGAGAAAAAATGATAACATACATGTACATATTACTGTACTTTATAATATAGTCCTGTTACGTGGAATATAACTAGTGTTTTGTCTCCTCAATAAACTGTAGTACATACAAAATAGCCTCATATATTTTACTAAATTAGTTCTAAATGATAGTTGCCATTTTAAGATATATACCCCATTATGTTCTTCAATATTAATATAATTATCAATACTGGGTATATGACAATTATTTTATACCGACAAATACGAGCAAACAACTCGCAGGATATTGGCCAAGTTTTGCTTTCATATGTTTATATTCCCCTTACCAACAAACACAGCGTTTCATAAGTGTTATCAATTAAAAATAAATATGGATAGGAAATAAGTTGATAAAATCAAAATAGCACAAAATTTACATATTTAATAATTTGAATAAACACCAACTTAATGAATGCAAAGCATTTTTTTTACTTCTATGACAACATTAAAATTGTAATGATAATTGCATTTTTTTAATTCAATTTGAAAGGAACACAATCTTTCCAAATTTCCATTCTCAGTTTTATTAAATAAATTGGTCAATAAATATGTCAAAGAAAACAAACGCAATTCTTTTATTACTACGGATGAAACAAAAGGTATTCAATATTCGTTTCGAAATACCAAGTGTTATGAGTTAGAGGAAATGGACAAACAAATGGCAAAACGGAAGGGCTACAAAAGACAAACAATATAGAAAAGAAGATGTGGTTTGATTGCCAATGAGACAACTGTCCACACAAGACCAAAATTACATAGACTACATCAAAAACTTAGAACACGAACCCAATCAGAATACTAGGGAGACAACAGGTGCTCCGAAAGGGGGAGTAGGTTCTGCTCCTTTTGTGTCAATGTCATTTTGCTCATGATACATAAACATTTGGTGACGGATGAAATGAGGGGATGTCTTCATCGTGCAGTGTCATCAACCCAGTGGTTGTTAAACTTCACAAAAATACCAGCATTTTAATTTGGTACGTCAGTTGGTTCCAATAAGAAATATTATGGGTTATAGAAGAACACGTCGTCTAAACGTAACAGATATGTTGATAAAAAAACAAGAATCGTTAATATTCAAACTTACCTTTCTCGTTTGTAGCATTATTTGTGTGGTTTTCTACAATATATAATTGATGGTTATAGCAATAAGTGAGCATTTATCGAACGCGTGTTTTTTACATTACAAATAATGTAGCCTTCCTTAATGTTATGCTTTTTACCCAAAATTAATCTGAGTAGATTCTCAAAACCACATTTAAGAGTACAATTCTAGGTTATATGTCTATACTACTGCATGATCTGTCATATTGGTTGGTAGAGCAAGCCATATTCAGCGTTTTGGGTGAGTTTTAACTTACAATTATCTCTGTTTACTAATTTGGACTTTAAATACAACTTGTTCCTATGTAAATCTATAAACAATAAATAATGATAATAAGTACAAAAAAATGTAGCTTATATTCTTTTGAAATAACTTACAATAAAGTAATGTATTTAATGTAAGAGGAAACATCACGTTCCCTCTTTATAGCGCGTCGAAACCTTAATAGAAAAAGAAGATGTGGTATGGTTGCCAATGAGACAACGATCCACAAGAGACCAAACGACATCAAAATAAACAACAACTGTAGGTCACCGTACGGCCTTCAACAATTCGCAAAGCCTATACCGCATAGTCAGCTATCAAAGGCCACGATATAAGAAATATAAAACAATTCAAACGAGAAAACTAAGGCATAATTTATGTACAAATAAACGAAAAACAAATACTTTTAATTTTGGTTTCTTGTGTACAATTCGGAGTTTAGTATGACGTCCATTATCACTGTACTAGTATGCACATTTTAGGGGCCAGCTGAAGGACACCTACGGGTGCGGTAATTCTTGCTACATTGAAGACCCATTGGTTGCCTTCGGCTGTTGTCTGCTCTATGGTCGGGTGGTTGTCGCATTGACACATTCACCATTTCCTTTCTCAATTTTATGTAACACATCAACAAACGAAAACCCCTGAAGTACTGTCCTGTCATTGGACAGGCATACACAAACAAAAGTGGCGGGGTGGAACATTTTAACAGGATCCCAACCAACTCCCTTAATACAGACAATGGTGTAGCAGTACAACATAAGAACGAACTATAAAAATCAGTTGAAAAAGGCTGTATACAAATAAAGATACATCTAACAAAAACACTTGGTATATCACAACAACAAAAAGAAACTATATAGCTATTAAGTACTGAGAGTACTAGCAATTACTGAAAACCAGTTTAAAGTCACTAACAAAAAAATCATACATCAAAGATTAAATTATTAATCACTACGCATTCAACATCTAATGGATTTGATTAAAGACGCCATAAACAGTCATTAAATGACGTTGTACAATGCCAAGATACAGGTATCGACAGATTGAAGACCCATTAAAGTGTATTTGTATATAACAATTAACTTAGATTTGCTTTTAATTTACTGAAAACAAAATCATATTAATACCAATAAAAACAATATTCAATGATCTAATTACAGTGTTGGATTGGTAACCTTTTAGAATGAGTTTATTTAAATGGTCGATAAGTTTACGAGGATCGTTTCTAATTTGTCGGGCACTGTATTAATATTTCCGTAAAAATGAGGATGTGCTATCCCGTTTGAAATAAGTTTTCCACAGGTACAACAAAACTTCAAAACCAAATCATTATATCTATGGAAGAATTTATATTATTAAAGGTTTTTTATGTAATTTGTGGTTAAAAAAATCCTTGGCCTTCTAAAGTATGCGTAATACATAAATTACGTTCGTTAATATCAAAAGCGTCACACCAGACACGGGCATAGCGAACTAGTGAAATATAAACACCGTAAGATGGTCCAAACAGAACATCACCATCCAAAAAGAGAAAATTAACAATAGGAATCGAAAAATCATCCTTTTTGTCGTAAATTTGTTTAGGCATAGTTCATTCAGATTCATCACTTCAATTGCTGATTTGATATTGCATTTCATGCATTTATTTGTAATCTTTCACGAAACTTCATAGTGAAAGTGTCGCAGTTCCTTTGGGAATTTACACTGTCTATATTTACAAAAAAGAACCTCAAAGAAGTGAAAATGAAACGAATGCTATAAAAGGAAAAGGTATCGAATAATGATTAGAACTACATACCAAATATGACGAACAAATGATATTTTCTTCTCGATTGACATTGAGGTTCAAAAAAGATTTCGTTTAATGTCTTCGATAAGAAACTACTAACCCTGGTTATATATTCAGTTCATACGAATAAGTACTTACTTATAATTTTCACACCGTATATTGTACCATAAGCTGACTCAATTGCAAATACTCTTTCTGGAACGGCATTAAGTTTGTTTTTCTGTATCCTGTATATTCCGGTGTTAATATTACTAACATATAAGTAAGATCCGTACACATCAATCCCCATAACAACAATGCCTATATTTCCCAATGGTGTTACGTCTATAGAAAGTGTTTTAACATCTGAGCCGACAATTGTTGATGATTTAATATGGTTCAATGCACTATCGGTCCAATATAATCTTTTCGCGTCCATATCTGTGTATATAAATGGATTATATTTAGAGCGTATGTTACGTTTTCTGGAATAACCTTCATTATATACTATTTTACAATTTATTAAAGCCTGAAAAAACCCAGATACATCGTAGTAAAAGGAGAAAAAAAACCAGCCAAATTAAACGTTGATGTTTGATCCGAATGAAAAATAAATGACACAGGTGATATCAATGGCGAAAGTTGTATGTAAATGATTTTTATACAGTATATTAGTTTAATATATATTTTAAACGTTTTGAATAATGGTCAATGACAATTCGTTGAAAAAACATAACAGCAACTCAAACGGGTATGCATATTTAATATTGCAATGGTTTATAAACATTATAAAGTGTATTATAATTTAAGTTATTGGGAAATTCAACATATTAGAAATCACATGCGTTAGTAATCAAGAAAAATCCAGATAGAACATGTGTTTTCAATAACAAAGTAAACCTAATTTCTTAAGAATAGAAACTACAATAAAATTATCATTATTAATAGAGTGATATATTTTCTGCAATACACAAACATCAACTACGGATTGTCAATATTACGGGATTTTAATATATCATTTCTGTTTTATCCGTATTCTAGAATACAACAGTTCCAACTATAGAAAGGTTGAAAATAATCAGCAACTACTCTTGCATCTTATTCTTTTATAAATAACATGCATTAGTTGATTCAGTCATGGCGGTAACAGTACCGGAAAATAGTGTTACTTTTACTTGGTTTCGTTTTTGCCCTATACATTACATCAAACCTTCAAGTTAGTTTAATTTCCAAATTATCATAGCAAACTTGTATATTTTGAACATACAGTAATATCAACTTGCCAATAAACAGAATACTGGCCTATATTTTTTTTGTAACTGACTTTATCAGCTTGAATATAAGCTCGCCTTACCGGGATTACTTGATATCCTTGCTGATAAAGTCAGTATCAAAACAAAAATGCCATTTATCTTTATGTATCGTTTATAGTAACTTACAAAATGATTGAAATTTATTGGACATAGGTTGGTACACTATGGGAACAATGTAATAAGTACATGCACATTGCCAATCATCTGAATTCTACTCGCTTTCTATACTCGTGAAATATGTAACCAATATATACAGTTTGAGTTTTTTTTTTACATTCCGTCGTTTTAATTCTCTAGTTGCAATTTAGAATTTAATGCTTTACCTAGAGCTAAACCATATGGTGAAATCACATTTTCACGTATAAGTGTCTGTCTGCTACTTCCATCAAATTTACATCTCTCGATGGTATGTCTGCCGTGATCACTGAAGTATAACCATCTGTAAAAATATAAACCCTATGACACTTTAATAGTATATCAGTTATCAAATACGTGTTCTACTTCTCCTACTAGTTCCATTTTTGATTTTGAAAAATACAAATATAGTATGCAACACTACATCCTTATTGGAATTTATGACGAAATTGATACAGCTCTTAATTTTCTGATCACTGATTAATTAAGTGCCACAACTAGATAAACCATTTCAATTGATTGTTATATTTGTCCACCAAATGTTCTGCCAAATACATATATACCAAATTGAAAGCTTAAATAGCCAAAACGATACACTCTAGACCTTAAAATATTTTTGTTAGAAGTTTAATTTGCCTACCTGTTTGAAATATCGATAGTAATCGCAGTCGGTTTATCCAATGATACGTTTAAAATATCAACAATATTAGAACCATCCAAGTCTGACCTTCTTATTTGCCCTCCATATTGTTCCGCCCAATATAGGTGACCGTTCAGTGAGTCTACGGCTATTCCGATAGGCTTTGAATTTGACTGTTTTTGAATTATAACTTCTTTAACAGAACTTTCGTTACCAGATGCACATCTTCTCCTTAAAACAAACATATAATTATGTGTATTCAAAGAATGTTTTGGAATTAATAACAAAAAACCATGTATCCAGAGGCAATCGTCTCAAAAAAAAATCCAATCAATCTTTTTATAACACAAGGTACTTAACTCGCGATTAAGAAAAATGTCTGCCGGTTGCGAAATTTCGTTATACACTGATTTCTCGACTGTCAAGCCCAAAAAAACTTATGTCGAAAATCTAAATTGATTTATCTTCACAATGGTGTATAACACGCGCACTCTTGTTGTCGTCGGAATTACCGGTAGCAATCCTACTCACAATGTCAATCGTCATTATTTCATCTTTCGACGATGGATTAGAAATAAACGTCTCGTTTCTATATATATATCTCGGTGTCCAATTGGTCAATTTTATGGGAAAGTCTAAATGAATCTCAGATTCATCTAATCTTGTTTCATTTCATATGTAAAGTCAAGAGAGAGTCTGAATGACATCGACGTCATGTGAAAATGGGTGTCTAAAAAAGAAAACTCGTAATTTATTAAACATACCACAAATAACACTTGTTAAAAAAATTTTACGGTATCTTATACAATTTTACTAAATGGGTGATATTAATAAGTTCTATTCAGACAAAAACTTACAGTTTTTCTAAAACAATTTTTATAATAACTCATTAACTGCGAGTTGTATGTTTACAATCCATCGTCGGTAGGAGAAAAAATTACGATTTACATACTTGAGTAGGATTGCTACATGAACGTATGATTCCGACACCCAAAATAGGCGTGTTATACACCATTGTGAAGATAAATCAATTTTGATTTACGACATAACAAGTTTTAGTGGGACTGACAGCCGAGAAATCAGAAAAAACGAAATTTCGCCCCGGCTGACATTTTTCAAAGTCGAGGGTTAATGTCTCGTGTTATATAAAGGTATATAGCAAATTGTTTTTCTGAGACGATAGTTGGTGCATGTACCTGAAGAATTCCATTATTGACTACTAAAAAAGTAGACAAGCACAATGAAATACACTGAATAGTTGCGATTTTAAAATTTTTTTATTTTCTTTATAAATTTTTGTTTATTTTGCTTAACGAATTCAAATTTAAGTTCTTAAAATCTTGTACATCACCTTCGACAATAATTACTATTGAAAATCTGATTTTATGCACTTTTTAGACATTTATACAATTTCATCATTATGTACAAGTATCGTAACTCATAACGACTAAAATGTACACGACTTTTATAAGCCCAAGTGATCGTGTGGTCTAGCGGGGCGGCTACAGTGCAGGCAATTTGGTGTCACGATATCTCAGTAGCATGGGTTCGAATCCCGGCGAGGGAAGAACAAAAAATTTGTGAAAGCAAATTTACAGATCTAACATTGATGGGTTGATGTTAAGACGAGTTGTATATATACGAAAGCTCTTTTTTTAGAGAGCCCAGGTGGTCGTGTGGTCTAGCGGGACGGCTGCAGTGCAGGCGATTTGGTGTCACGATATCACAGTAGCATGGGTTCAAATCCCGGCTAGGGAAGAACCAAAAATTTGCGAAAGCAAATTTACAGATCTAACATTGTTGGGTTGATGTTTAGACGAGTTGTATATATATATGTATATACATTGTACATCTAAATTACAACCCTACAACCGGTCCATCAATTAAACACATTTAATATTTATTACTACTCTAAATACCAGAGCAATGTTAAATATGAAAGCACCAAATACCTTGCTCGCTAGATCATTTGACCACATAGGCTCGATAAATACCAAGCTGTTGGTGGTCGCGTGTTACCTTTGAAATTCCTCGTCAGTTTTTATCTAGCGTCATACATTTTTCACAGTACATTATTTATATAAGGCACTATATATGGATTTACAAACTTAAAAACTACTAGCAGTAACAATGATACCTTTTGATTGTGTTCGTATTCAGATCTGACCAGTACAGATATCCATCCTTAAAATCATAGTCAACATATAAAACAGATTTATCCATAGTATCCACAAGTATCTTCAAATTGTCAACACCCAAATCTTGCGAAAATACATGAGTGCCGTTGGAAAATAAAAGTTGTGGTTTAATACCTGAAACTTAAGCGATATGACGGCTTGTAGCGAAACAATTACATTTAAAGGTACATGTACGCTTTTCAAATTTTTATGGAATACGATTGGTTGCGGAAAATCAGTAGGTAATCATTTGTAATGATACAAACGATGGTATTGGTATATGCACTCAATTATTTCATTTTGAACAGTTAATTCAGTTGTTGCGTATGCAATATACCCGAATAACAGCCACAGTGGTTGCATTTAGATTAAACAAAAAACACAAAAAACACAAAAAACACAAAAACACAAAAAACATAAATATTATTTGGGCGTTTTTCAATAAAAGCGTAACTTTCAGACCTAAAAAAAAATGGAAAATCAACTTGTCTAAAATTTGATATAAGAGTTATGTTGAATACCTCTATTATAAACATATTTGTAATCAAAAAGTGCAATCTTAAATATTCTTTAAAATGATATTATTTTCATAATTTGTGTACTGTTTCCTTCTAAACACACATATTTGTGCAATTTTAAATGTTTCCTATAGACATTCCAGTTTGTTTACTTTAAATACTAGAAAAATCTCATTTTTTTCTGAATAAGAAAACCATTTTTATCTATAAAAATTAGAAAGTACTTCACATATGAAGGTACAACTAATGTTACGTAGTGGACATTTTGATGCGTTTCGTAGTGGACAAAACCGTTTCGTAGTGATCAAAAAGTTTCGTAGTTGACATCAACCCTATTATATGTTAATAAAAACATAATACAAATTACATGAAACTAACCCTTGTTATTTGTTTTGCACGAATATAATTGAAAAAGATTAAAAAAAATACTGCATGGTACGTCTTTATCCCATACTTGTTTATTAGGGGACCGTTTCGTAGGGGACATATTCGCATGTTTTATTTTTTTCCCCACAATCCCTATATTGCAATAGTAACAAGACTAATTGCATTCAGCAAAGCAATTTTTAAGCTGTACACTGATATTTTTTTCATAATTTTAAACCAGATACTGAAGGAGATTAGACCCGTTTCGTTGTGGACATTAACAAAAATACGGTATTTATCTGGTCCATTTGATGTGCTGAATTCTTCTTACCAACAATTTAATTGCCGTTATAAAAGCAATACTTCTTTTGTAAGACCCTAATGTTTATATCTCTTGCAAACAAAAAAAACATTGATTTTATAAAACTCTTTATTGGCAAATTTTAATGACTTCGTTTCGTAGTGGAAATTTTGTGAAGGACACACCTTCTGAAATTTAAAATCCTATATTGAAAGCATATTTATTAAAATATGTTGTCTCTGAACATACTTTTGAATTGTTAAAGAACTTATGTAAGGTAAAAATAACATTTATTTTTTTTCATTTTTTTACGATATTTTAGAGTATGAATGTTGAACAGGCGGTCTAGGGACATGCCATTTTGGTTGTTTTGGACCATTCAGGAGTCAATATCTTATCAATCACTCTAAAAATAAACTGTTTCTTTGCTTAAAAATGTTAAATCTAATTCAATGTACTGACTGCACAAAACATTACTTGCAAAGATCAAACACATTGTCTTTAAAGTGGCTGGGAAAAGAAAATACGTTTTTATTGAAAAACTCCCATTTATGCCTGCACAAACAGCGGATATTTAAAAGTATGACATTAGTTATTATAGTCTAGACTGCACTCTTTTAAAAATCGTATTTTGGCCTGTAACACTGTAGATGTTGTTTTTTTATTTTTGTTTCGGTTATTTTCTCATTGACCTATACCAAAATCCCCCTTTTCAAATAAAATATGTAAAGATTGAAGAAAAAAATATTAATTATGTTGTTTATCATTAGGTCTTATATCATTATCATTTGTGTTTCTTATCAAAGACTACCAAATAAACTAACGTTTGGTTTTGTTTCTTTCGATTAATTGTGTTCTGCGGATTTTTTTCTGGGAAAAGAGGCGGGTAATTAAGAGTTATGTGTTAATGGAAGATCTTTGGTTGTGTGTGTTTTCATTCACAACTCCTTATAGACACCTATCTTTTTAGGAGCCTATATGTTGTCTTCTATGTGTCTCGTTGCTTATATTTGTCGTTGAGTTGCTTTTTCATTTACTTTTACTACAAATTGCCTTCAGTTCCTAAATTAGATATAGCAATATACACGAGGATGCGTTCATAAGATGTAAAATCAGACAGACTTGATCCTTGCTCTTTTAAGTTATATCTAACATCAGTCTGCACATACGTTTGCATCAAAACACCCCATCAAACAAGACCTGCTACTTCAAGGTCTGGTATTTTCCTTTCTAAATGTAACTACTGACATTTTCCAATATGCATATATCGGGTTTATATTGATTGAAAATTGTGTCATGCGTTACTGGCACACAGAAAGAACTCAATAAATCAATTCATATAGGTGTAATACCACCATTGATTTTCCCCTATTAGTCTTTGTTAACTTTGCACTTTTCAAAAAATTGTGCAGAATTTATCTTTGTTTCAAATAAAGAAATACTTGGCATGAGTAAAGCTTTATCCTGTCCAGTTCTATAGAAAAAGTTTCACATAACATTTCATTGCATATAAGAAAATAACCAGCATTGGAAGTTAACCAATCAAATTTCTCCCCTTATTCTATCTGTGTACAAGATTTAGTAACCATGTAACCTCAAGATTACAAAATTTTCTATAGAAATTACAAATAAAAAATAATGGTGTTTTGAAATACCCAAGACATAAGTTTATGACACAGAAATAGTTTTACTGCAATAAAATGTAGGATTAATTACCTACAACGGTCAAATTCAAGGGAATATTTTTTTAGACCTACTTTCGTATGCAACCGGATGTGACGTACCATGATTTGGTGGTATTACACCTAAAGAAGACCTTTTTGTTCAATAAACTGAATGTGATTTTTTCCCTTTGTAATACTGGTTATTTCAAGCATTTCTGTCAAGTTTTGTCATAATCAGTTCAATAGTTTGAGAAAAATCTAGTATATTGAAAGACGACATCTACAGCGATTCGAGCAAAATTTCTTCGACAAATCCAAACCAAGCCGCATCAAGATAGAATAGAGTGTGGACCAATAAATGATCAAATATCTATCTTATCTGCCTACAAACAGTTGAAAATGATACACAAGATGAATTTAGGAAGATAAAATGCCACTTATAAACCTCTTTGTCTTCTTTATAAGGTCTCTTTGGGTCAATTTATACCTCTCATTTCCTCAAAATTTCTTCTTTTCAGGCCAATAAATAAAAATATTGGGGTAACTTTCACTCATTTATGGTAGAAATGTTATAAGAAATGAGTAAATGAAGCATTTTAGCAGAATGAACAATTCATATAAAAGTTTACCGTGTCTCCAAGGAGGTTTTAATAAGTCCTGACGTAAAAATTAAATTTACGCCGCGTTCCAAAGAGGGACATAAAAGGCTTCTCTTTTAGTGAATAACTTGTCGTTACAACATTAAAAATAATTTCATCTACTTATAACTATATATCTATTTAAGTATTACCTAAGAAGATGTTATATCATAGCAAAATATAAGAAATAAGAAGAAAAAGCCCACCCCCCTCCAAAAATATATATATATGCACTTAGTATGGCTTGTTCTGTCAACTGAATATTCATGGTACAGTCCTATTGCAAGATAATTTTCTCATAAAATGTGTTTTGGAGACTCAATCCACTCAGAATATTTCATTTTTTGTATTATTTCACTTAAATAGCAAGAAATTTTAACACATGAGATTACTCACAAGGCCATAGGTGCATGTACAGCTTCCCATAAAAACAATAAAAAAAAAACAGTTCTAGCATGAAAGTGTTGAGCATGGTGACCTCTTTCAAACATTATGTAAAATGTCAACAGCTATAGTTTAGAGTAGACTTATTCTTTGGATGGATCAAAAGCAAACCTGTCGACAAACTGCCTAATCACAGACAGATCTGTCCTCAAAACAGATATGTATCTTACAATCGATATCATGAATAAAAAGAAAGATAAGATTCGTAAATTTAACAACCTGTGAACTTTTTGTGGTGTTTTTCTTTCTTTTGTAATGGCGTTCTCGATTTTTCTTCGAATCATTAGCTTTGAATGTGCTATTGGTAATTCCCGCCTCTTTTTGTTTCTCTGGTGGAAATGTTTGGTGTGGAAAATGTAGAAAATGTAGTAAGTGCTAGAGGAAAAAAATTACTCACATCTACATGATCCTGAGTTTGTATCCTCTCCTTTACCTGCAATGTATATTTTTTTTATGCTGTATTTATAAAACTCGAGACCAACAAAAGCCTGAATTGCTCACCTGATAACGACATTTCTAATAAAAAATATACGCAATTGTGGCAGGCATCTTTCAAAAAGTAAGCAAAACTGTTGAATCCACTATAAGAAAAGTGACAGTACATTATTTATATACCTTCATTTTGGATTGCAAACAAGGACACCACAGTTGTTCTAGTTCGATTTCAGTCTTCGACTTACTTTAATTAATATATTGCCTTGCTAATCTGTTTTGCTGTTTTCTCCTGTCACGGATGAGTCTTATGCAGACGAAACGCGCGTCTGCCGTACCAAATTATTATCCTGGTACATTTGATAACTAATTATACCACTGGGTCGATGCCACTGATGGTGACCGTTTCGTCCCCAGGGTAATCACCCGCTCAGTAGTCAGCAATTCCGTGTTGACATGAATATCAATTGTATGGTAATTTTTAAGAAGGTAATGTTTCTGTATTGTCTGTTAAAGTGTTTCCATATCATTTTCTTAACAATGTGGTATGATTGCCAATGAGACAACTATCCACAAAAGACCAAAATGATACAGACATTAACAAAACATACATTGATACGATGTAAATGTAAATTTATAAAAGATTCACACGGAAATCACTAATTACTACCGAGAAATGTGCATGAAACAGGAATTTCTACTTAAGAAAATCGCTCTGATGACCGTAAATCACAATCGAGATATAAGTTAGCTACAATAATACGAGCAAAAACTAGCTTATTAAGTCAAAAGATGTGTTCTTACAACATTGAATTTATTTGGCAAATTCTTGTCAAATTTAACCATCATTGAACGTTATTAAAGTAAAATACACAAGATTTCTCCCACCAGTTTCATATCACTTCTGAGATTAATATCCGATTATTCAGGTAATATATATATACAATACAGCAGCTGATACAGCAACCTAAAGAGAAGAAACCCCTTTGTTTTCAAAAAGTTTATTCATAATCTATATAATGAGAAATAAGACTAAGGCTACTGTACAAGCCAATCTAATAGTTATAATTCTAAAATAATGATAATGATTTTGAAATTCAAAATGGTGTCACTTTTACTTATAATTTTAAGCATTATTTTTTAACAGAATTTTCTGTCAATATTTTTGGTATATAAAACTTATCCCTTTTCTGTAGGATATTTTCTAGGCATTATTTTACTGTTCAACTAAGAAACAGTTACATAGGCTTAAGTTTAAAGGCTCTCTTACTTTGAAAAAAGTTATTGTGACACTTGGTCCCACTTTATAGAATATCAAATATAAATGATCAGTACTATTATTCTATCAATTTTCATAAAGGTTATTCAAATTGTATAAAATATGTTTTATTGCATTAAATATTATCAGAAGTGTTTAAAAATTTCTACTAGGTTTGATCCCATATACAATTATGAATACAACAAAGTATATTTCATCAGCCAGATCTAATTTATATCAACATAGCTAGGTTTTTAGTTTTATATGTAGGTGCCATTTTCCACATTTCTGAATTGTTTTTATTTACTAATATTTTCTCTTTTAATTATTTATTTACATTTAGTCCTTCTTTGAAAAATAGGAAAGTATTTCTTCTTTATATTATTATAGCATAGTTGGAAATCGAGTTTCGTTTATTTTCTTTCTAATTTTTGTAAAGTAAACTCCTTTTTATTCATTTTGCTGGGTTTTTATATTTGACTGGTGATATTAAGGGGAGATAACCACTTGCACAAATCGGCATAAAAACCACAATTCGTATCGAAAATAACTTGACGTTTGCGTATCCAACATTCTATTGCCGAGATATTTATATCGAGTGTTTGTCTTGATGAGATGCTTTATTAAATTGAAATTCAGCCCATCATCTTTAGTGTCCTCGAAATTATTCAGATTTTTCGATCAGGAGACTTGACAATTTTCACCCAAAATCCCAAGTTTGAAGATAAAATAAAGAATAAAGGACTTTGATTTGATGTGCAAGTTTTGACGAGTTTTTTTATTACGGCAATAGTATATAGTGAGTACAAATGAGGTTTGTCTCGTCCGGTTTTTTTACTGCATTTTCACGGTTACGTGACTCTATTGTTGCTGATAAACTTGGGGTCAAACCGTGACCTGCTTTCCAACTGTGCTGCCGACCGTTTTTCAAGGTTGCATTTCATATGCCGGAAAATACGGCAGCTCGACCTCAGTGACGTCACATGCCAGACAACGACGTCATTCGATATATGACGTCACGACTTAATTATACTTTATTGAAAAGCACTTTACGCCCATATGGGCCATTGGCTTTTAAACATTATACATAATATACAGTTTACATATATAAAACAATGAGAATAAACAATGCAGACACTTTGAACTATAATTAATGACCGTTACATTTGGGACCCATTGGAGAAAATATAACACTGTTTAATCTTCGGTCTTTTAATTAAAAGCGATAGAGCATTGATGAGAAGCTTGAATAAATTTAAACATGGACATATGTGTCCGTCCGGCACTGCTGCCTGTATAGACATATTTGTCCCTATATTTTTACTTTTACTGTTAAGTCTTGTTTTATATGTAATATTCATTTGACGTTACTCGGTACTTATGCATCCCTTCATTGTGTTATTGTAATATGGTATTTTGTTTTCTTTTCTTTCGTTTTTGCTCATATGCTTTGTCTATGACGCCTTTTTGATTTTTTTTTCATTGACATTTCTGTCTGTTTTTTTTATCTTGATAATGATTATGACACAATGTTGACTGCTGTTTTTTTTTATATTTTTAACATTATGTTTGTTTGTTTTGAATCCGATGTCTTACATATGGTGACAAAAAAAAATAAAAATGTAAAAAATAACCGTGGTAACCAATAACCAGTAATGTAACCAGGTAGCACATTTAAGCTTAAATTGTTTTGAATTTTTTGGAAAATATCGTAAAAAAGTTAACGTTCATCTTGTAAGGGTAAAATTGAGTAACAGTTTTCCCGCATATCTGATTGCTGAAAGTATGATGCTAATTTAACTAAGTAACATATAAAGCATGCAAGGTCAACTTGTTAAACGTCAATGCTTCATGTATCATATCAAACGGTAGCTCATCAGGTAGCGCCTGTATCATGTCAAGAAAAGTCTCAGTGTGTTAAACTGGCCGATACAGAAAACTATATGTTTTTCCTTGCATAAAGAAAGTTAATCAAGACTTACCAAAATTTAGTTCCACTAAATAAAATGCTAAAATTATACTTGACAATTTCATAGCGGCAATTGTGTGTTGCAGGATTGCTGATCAATATTACCTCAGGCCAGTTTAAATATTCTCATTTATATATATATATATATATATAAAAATAATGGAATGGGGTGGTTCTGGATCGATAACGTTTCTTTGTTCAGACTGTCCATCAGAATATATTTATTTTGATGCGTAGTAGAAATAGTGATATGGTTAGGTTTTGATTTTTTAAAAGATTTAAACACTTTAAAATAAAAGTATTGTTCAATTAGGTCAGGGTTTTTGTTTTATCTTATAGTTTTTTGTTACCAATTGTTGATCATGATGATTTACTACAGTTGTATGCATACAAATCCAAATCCTGCTGACAAAGTTGTTCGGACTTTTCATTGTTAATTTCTTGTTATCTCCCTTATGATCGATTGGTGGTAATTTGTTTTCTTTATTATTTATTCAATCACGGAAGTTGAATCTTTTTCATAGTAAACCAGATTATTCTTTTTAAATACCACCTTCCTCCAAAATAGATACTTAATAATTGAATCTTTTGCTTGTGAAACTTCCTCGTTATGAATTCAGCGGCGTAGTAGCGATTTGTATAATCATTTCCTGCTTCATGTATTTTTTTGTATTTTCTTTTTTTTTTTATCTTTCATGAATCAAATTGAATATTCGCTTGATATAAGAAGTTGAATTTAAAGTCCAATACGGTTGTAATTATGTATATTGAGAAATTATATCGTGAAATGATAAATTACCTTGATCAAGCTGAATGATAATAAATACATTTTAGGTTTATAATCTGTTGAATTATCAAAAAGAGAATTATAGTTGCTAATATATACGTCATATTGGCAATTTGCATTTGGTGGAAAGTTGTTGCATTGGCTATTCTAACACATTTTCTAATTCTTGTATATCAAATAATCATTTACAATTTCAATTGGTGTGCTTCAATTGAACGAAGCGGTTTTTTTTATTTATCTATATACACTAGTCTCATTGTCTAAAATCTGTTTTTAAGAAGTCAATTGAAAACATTACTAATGATATCAATATACAAGAAGTACTTATTTGGTCATTGAAGAAAAATAATCAAGATATGTTAAAGTCAAGCGCTTTAATCTTCATAGGATATGACATTTTCGTTCTATTTTTCAAAAATATTTTATTCATATATATTACATGTACAATAACTGTAAAACTGTTTTCACGTACAGGCAGTAAAAGCCACCAATATTATAACTTGTAGTAAATATAGAAAATCTGTGTATCTGTAATTTAAACTGCATTTGCGAATGCGTATAATGAGAAGGGACCTTGTCATGTGTCTTCAATTGCAGTACATTACATGTGTACGCAGCGTAGTTGCGTAAGAGTCACAATTAGTGTCACTATTTTATTTGTGTGTGTTGCTTACCCAATTATGTCAATGCAACAGATCTTGAAATGATTTTCTAACAAAAGGGATGTTTAGCTGACTAAAAAAATAATCGCTGTCTCTTTCTCCGTTTAGTAAACCTATCACATTTTAATAATAATCTAGTCCATAGACCCAAAAGACGCAAAATTAACATACAAACTTATAAGACAAAAATAAAATGAAAACACAATGGCTAAAATATTAAAAGACTTACACACAAACAACTGTTACAATACAAAAATATAACATAAACAATTTTAGAATACTATCAACGCGAACACCGACATAAACTTTGGGTTATCTTATTTTCTCCGGAAGGGTAGCAGATCCTTGTTGCACTCGATGTGTTGTTCATATAAGTACACATCCGGTTTCAAGTATAAAAGTAGGATACATTCATAGGAAAGGGACAGGATTGTAGTGAAGACAATTGGAATCAGCCTGGATGTTTCTAATGATAAAAGGGTATCATATTCAATTCACTGTTTGAATGCTCCCAGGTCTGGCTATTAAATATACAGTTAATTCCATTGCTTGCCCAAGGGAGCTACTGTTTCATTTGTATGGGGGGGGGGGAGGGGGGGGAGGGGCTAGGATGAAATTTGAAAAAAAATAGGCAGGAAAGGAGTTTTTAATAAAAAAAAAAAAAAAAAAGGCAGGACGAGACACTTGCAAAAAAAAGGGCAGGACGACAATTTAGGTAAAAAAAAAAATAGGATAAACTAAAAAAAAAAAAAAGAACCGAACAGAGTGAAAAATAAAAAGGCAGGACAGAGATTACAGCTAAGCAAAAATGCAGGACAAAGTTTTTCATCCTAGCCCCCCCCCCCCCCCCCCCCCCCCCCCCCCCCCCCCCTAAAAATCAAATGGTAGCTCCCTAAATGCTATAATGGAAGCATTGATGCATTTGTACGATTATGTAAAAATAAATGTTTGACTGGAATTTTTGAGTATTCTAGATAAATATGTCTCATTTAAGCACGCACTATCAAACATTTCATGTTCGGTGTGTGTGATTTTGATGAGAAAATACAAATATTAACGTTTGGCAAAGTTCGTGTACCTCAGTCTTTAGCTTTGTAGACTGTTCTATGTCTATTGATAATTTTTCGTTTTTTGAACATGGCGTTGTCAAATTGTTGTTAATTTAAGAGTTTGAATAACTGTATGGTATCTTTCATCTCTCTTTCACAATGCTCTAATTTAAATACTTATGATTTTTTTATCCTAGGCATAGAAACCCTTACCTGTATTTGGCTCCGCTTTTTAGAATTTTTTGGGTCACCAATGATCTTCAATTTTGTAGTTGTTTGGCTTTCTTTACTTTTTTGATCTGAGCGTAATTGAAGAGTCTCGATTAGACGAAACGCACGTATGGTGTATTAAATTAAAAGCCAGGTACCTTTGATAACTATTAGCATGTCCTAGTGTAATGTTTATTTGTGTTTTCTTTGTCCTTGCATTTATTTGTAATGTAGTCATGTCATGTATTGTTCTCTTTTTAATGTTATATTTAACATTGCAATAAAAGAGGGACGAAAGATACCAAAGGGGCAGTCAAACTCATAAATCTAAAATAAGCGTGAGGTTTGTCTAGCCGCAAAATCAGGTTCAAGTCACCATATTTTTCTTAAAATGCCCTATTCCAATTGAGGAAAATGGTCACTGTAATATTATAGTTCGTGTCTGTGTGTGTTACATTTTAGTGTTGTGTTTCTGTTGTGTCGTAGTTCTCCCTCTTATATTTGATGTGTTTCCCTCAATTTTATTTTGGAACCCGGATATGTTTTTTTTCTCAATCGATTTATGAATTTGAACAGCGGTGTGCTACTGTTGCCTTTAATAATAACTTCATACTTCAAATTGCAATCCTAGTATCATTATATTTTGATATAAAACCATTGACTTATTTACATGTATTCAGTGCAGATAATGCTAGTGCTAAAGTAATAATTTAGTTAAGAAAAAAAATAAATTCAAACACATCAAGTAAAAGAGGAATAAAACTGAACAAACGAAATACTGACCTGCAACAAAGGGAAATGCAAACATACTTAGAAGCGAACTGTAGATAACAACTACCATATTCTGTATTAGAACAGGACACTTTTAGAAGAAAAAAATTAAAGGTTGAACCTTGTTTTGAGGCTATCCAACCCTCAAGAACATGTTTATTGCACCTTTCTTTTCTGTTACAAAAATAAATTAATTATTTTGTAAAACTTATTAAAGGTGTTCAAAGAAAACTACTATACAGTATGTTGGTTTTCACGTGTACAGATTATTGTCATGCATACATATAAATGCAGTTTTGTTTATATTGGTAGAAAAAAATCATACTGCATAAAATAGTAGATAATAGGTGAATAAGTTTTTCATGTTCATATGTATTGTTGTATATTATTTTAAACTTTGCTGTTTTACCTCAATTTATTTGTTTCTTCAATATGTGATCAAACATTCAATTAAAAACAACGTTATAAGAATAGATACATTTCGTTACATAGTTTGATAAATCGATGCATATATGAATTGGGTAGATGAAGATACAGATTTATATTAATATGATACAATTGTTGTCAAAGGTACCAAGCTTTTAATTTGTTTCACCAGATGCGCGTTTCGTCTACATAAGACTCAGCAGTGATAAAAAAAAAAGATCAAAATAGTTAAACAGCCAAACAGGTATAAAGTTGAAGAGCATTGAGAACCAAACAATTCTAAAACTGTTGCCAAATACGGCTAACATAATCTATGCCTGGGATGAGAACATCCTTAGTATTTCGAATGTTTCATACTTTTTCAATCAGTTAACTCTTACAAATGACTATATAATTGATATTCATGTCAGCACCGAAGTTCAGCCTACTGTGCTGGTGATACCCTCAGTTATTTGTATTCAATAAAGTTGATTGTATACACTTCAATTTTCAATATTCATAAAAAATACTTTACTTGGTATTGATTCATTTTTGGATTAAATACTTCAGGAAAATAAACAGAAAATTATCATTTATATAAAAGAAAATACAATATTTACAAAAAAAACGGGTAAACAAATGTTCACGGTTACAATTATGAAAAGTACAACATTTGTAATTTAGTATACAAAATAAAGGCAACAGTAGTATACCGATGTGCAAAAGTCATAAATCGATTGAAAGAAAACAAATCACAAGACTAAAAACGGATACCGAGGGAAACTCATTAACTATAAGAGGAAAACAAATGAGCAATAGGAACACTGATCAGAAGTACAACAGATAGAAACACCAACATACATAGTAAATAACTTTTTGATAACAACTGCCATATTCCCGATTAGTTACAGTAGATTAAAAAAGAATATAGTGGGTTTAACCTGGTTTAATGGCTAGACAAACCTTCCACCTTCACAATGTTAAATATAACACTTACCAATTTACAACACTTCCTGACAGAAGTATAACCAAACTAGGGCAAGGACATTCATTACAGAGAAACGCACAAACATATAATATAATAGTCAACACAACATGCATACAAACTGCAGGATACAAAAATTAGTGACGCGCTTACGTAACTAACATGCAATCTCGACCTTTATTCAATTATTCTCACGATACTAGTACTAGTCCAAAGAATTTACATGAAAATACATGTAGTTATTTAGACTACAAATAATAAGACATAACAGATTTCACTATGTATATAAAAGACAGTAGAAAAGATCCAATCAAACTATACTTGATGGACCCACGGTCAAAAGCATAAAAAGACGTGGTACCATATTTGACTAAGACCATTTTGACCCTGAGGTAGAAATCCTTTTTTTATTTTTAACACTAAATTTACCAAAAATAGCTGCATTAAAAACTATGCCGTGTGGACAAATGAAAGACATATTTTGCGTGCGTGACCTTTGACGCGTTTGGTTATTCCTGGATATCAATAGTGTTAATTGATAATAATATATTATGCGTCTATCGTCTAGCGTACATTATTCTATTACTAGTATCTATAATAAGTTTAGTGATGTAAAATAGTACGTGTATAGTGTTTGACACTAAATTATCATTAACATTTATCCGTGATTTCCTTTTTTGGGCCTGAAGCATTTTACATTGACCAAAAGGAGAAGGGGCTTTAAGGGGCAAAATTGGCCCCACTTCATAATCTACTGATATTTCTTTCAATTGATATCTATGATATGGAGCTTATAAAACATCAAAAACATTATAGTTATCTCTTGCCATTTTCTTGTTATGACGTCATAAAATGGTAGGCCGACTAAGCTAAAATATCAGATTTTTACGTATTTTATCCTTTTTTATGTATTGTGTACATTTTACAATAGATCACACCTTAATAATCAACGTGAATACATTATTACTAGTGAACCATTGCATTAATACAACGAAGAACAAAATTGATATAAAGTTTAACTATTTAATATCAGTAATATAGTTGCTATGGTAACAACAAAGTTAACATTCGTTCTATGTATGACTAAATAATAGAAATGTTTCACAAGAGGAAATCTACAGTTATTGTTAGTATAAAAAAAGAAGATGTAGTATAATTGCCAGTGAGACAACTGTCCACAATAGATTAAAATAACACAGACATTAAAAACTATAGGTCACCATACGGCCTTCAACAATGAGCAAAGCCCATACCGCATAGCCAGCTATAAAAGGCCCTGATATGACAATGCAAACAATTCGAACGAGAAATCAATCGGCCTTATTTATGTTTTTTTAACTTGAGTAACCAAAAATAAATGTGTTTGTACTTTTATGTACTCTGCTGATAAAAACAGTTTTCCCGTATATTGCTGAAAGTATGATGATAATTTAACTAAGTAACATATAAAGCATGCAAGGTCAACTTGTTAAACGGCAATGCTTCATGTATCATATCAAACGGTAGCTCATCAGGCAGCACCTGTATCATGTCAAGAAAAGTCTCAGTGTGGTAAACTGGCCGATACAGAAAACTATATGTTTTTTCTTGCATAAAGAAAGTCAATCAAGACTTACCAAAATTTAGTTCCACTAAATAAAATGCTAAAATTATACTTGACAATTTCATGGCGGCAATTGTGTGTTGCAGGATTGCTGATCAATACTACCTCAGGCCAGTTTAAATATTCTCATTTATATATATATATAAAAAAAAATAACATGTAGAATGGGGTGGTTCTGGATCGATAACGTTTCTTTGTTCAGACTGTCCATCAGAATATATTCATTTTAATACGCAGTAGAAATAGTGATATGGTTAGGTTTTGATTTTTTAAAAGATTTGAACACGTTAGAATAAAAGTGTTGTTCAAATAGGTCAGGGTTTTTTTGTTTTATCTTATAGTTTTTTGTTACTCATTGTTGATCATGTTGATTTACTACTACCAGTTGAATACATACAAATCCAATTATCCTATTATGCTGACAAAGTTGTTCGGACTTTACATTGCTAATATCTTGTTATCTCCCTTATGATCGATTGGTGGTAATTTGTTTTCTTTATTACTTATTCAATCAAGGAAGTTGAATCTCTTTCATAGTAACACAGATTATTCTTTTTAAATACCACCTTCCTCTAAAATAGATACTTAATAATTGAATCTTTTGCTTGTGAACTTCCTCGTTATGAATTCAGCGGCGTAGTAGCGATTTGTATAATTATTTCCTGTTTCATCTATTTATTTGGATTTTTTTGTTGGTTTTTGTTTGTTTAATCCAGCATGAATCAAATTGAATATTCGCTTGATATAAGAAGTGTTCTTTAAAGTCCAATACGGTTGTAATTATGTATATTGAGAAATTATATCGTGAAATGATAAATTACCTTGATCAAGCTGAATGATAATAAATACATTTTAGCTTTATAATCTGTTGAATTATCAAAAAAGGTCATTTTGGATTTGGTGGAAAGTTGTTTTATTGGCTATTCTAACGCATTTTCTAATTTTTGTATATCAAATAATCATTTACAAATCCAATTGGTGTGCTTCAATTGACCGAAGCGTGTTTTTTTTTAATTATCTATACTCAATTGTCTTATTGTCTAAAGTCTGTTTTAAAGAAGTCAATTCAAAACATTACTAATGATATCAATATACAAGAAGTACTTATTTGGTCATTGAAGAAAAATAATCAAGATATGTTAAAGTCAAGCGCTTTAATCTTCATAGGATATGACATTTTCGTTCTATTTTTCAAAAATATTTTATTCATATATATTACATGTACAATAACTGTAAAACTGTTTTCACGTACAGGCAGTAAAAGCCACCAATATTATAACTTGTAGTAAATATAGAAAATCTGTGTATCTGTAATTTAAACTGCATTTGCGAATGCGTATAATGAGAAGGGACCTTGTCATGTGTCTTCAATTGCAGTACATTACATGTGTACGCAGCGTGGTTGCGTAAGAGTCACAATTATTGTCACTATTTTATTTGTGTGTGTTGCTTTCCCAATTATGTCAATGCAACAGATCTTGAAATGATTTTCTAACAAAAAGGGATGTTTAGCTACCTATAGAATTAATTGCTGTCTCTCTCCGTCTATTAAACCTATCACATTTTAATAATAATCTAGTCCATCGACCCAAAAGACGCAAAATTAACATACACACTTATAAGACAAAAATAAAATGAAAACACAATGGCTAAAATATTTAAAGACTTACACACAAACAATTGTTACAATACAAAAATATAACATAAACAATTTTAGAATACTATCAACGCGAACACCGACATAAACTTTGGGTTATCTTCTTTTCTCCTGAATGGTATCAGATCCTTGTTGCACTCGACGTGTTGTTCATATAAGTACACATCCGGTTTCAAGTATAAAAGTAGGATACATTCGTAGGAAAGGGACAGGATTGTAGTGAAGACAATTGGAATCAGCCTGGATGTTTCTAATGATAAAAGGGTATCATATTCAATTCACTGTTTGAATGCTCCCAGGTCTGGCTATTAAATATACAGTTAATTCCATGACTTGCCCATGGGAGCTACTATTTGATTTGTATGGGGGGCGGGGGGCTAGGATGAAATTTGAAAAAAATAGGCAGGACAGGAGTTTTGAGTAAAAAAAAGGCAGGATGAGACACTTGCAAAAAAAAAGGGCAGAACGACAATTTAGGTAAAAAAAAGTCAGGATAAACTAAAAAAAAAAAAGGACCGAACAGAGTGAAAAATGAAAAGGCAGGACAGAGATTACAGCTAAGCAAAAATGCAGGACAAAATTTTTCATCCTAGCCCCCCCCCCCCCCCCCCCCCTTCCCTAACAATCAAATGGTAGCTCCCTAAATGCTATAATGGAAGCATTGACGCATTTGTACGATTATGTAAAAATAAATGTTTGACTGGAATTTTTGAGTATTCTAGATAAATATGTCTCATTTAAGCACGCACTATCAAACATTTCATATTCGGTGTGTGTGATTTTGATGAGACAAATACAAATATTAACGTTTGGCAAAGTTCGTGTACCTCAGTCTTTAGCTTTGTAGACTGTTCTATGTCTATTGATAATTTTTCGTTATTTGAACATGGCGTTGTCAAATTGTTGTTAATTTATGAGTTTGAATAACTGTATGGTATCTTTCATCTCTCTATCACAATGCTCTAATTTAAATACTTATGATTTTTTTATCCTAGGCATAGAAACCCCTAGCTGTATTTGGCTCCGCTTTTTAGAATTTTTGGGTCACCAATGATCTTCAATTTTGTAGTTGTTTGGCTTTCTTTACTTTTTTGCTCTGAGCGTAATTGAAGATTCTCGATTAGACGAAACGCACGTATGGTGTATTAAATTAAAAGCCAGGTACCTTTGATAACTATTAGCATGTCCTAGTGTAATAAGATATAGGAAGATGTGGTGCGAGTGCCAATGAGACAACTCTCCATCCAAATAACAATTTAAAAATTAAACCATTATAGGTTAAAGTACGGCCTTCAACACGGAGCCTTGGCTCACACCGAACAACAAGCTATAAAGGGCCCCAAAATTACTAGTGTAAAACCATTCAAACGGGAAAACCAACGGTCTAATGTTTATTTGTAATGTCTTTGTCCTTGCATTTATTTGTAATGTAGTCATGTCATGTATTGTTCTCTTTTTAATGTTATATTTAACATTACAATAAAAGAGGGACGAAAGATACCAAAGGGACAGTGAAACTCATAAATCTAAAACAAGCGTGAGGTTTGTCTAGCCGCAAAATCAGGTTCAAATCACCATATTTTTCTTAAAATGCCCTATTCCAAGTGAGGAAAATGGTCACTGTAATATTATAGTTCGTGTCTGTGTGTGTTACATTTTAGTTTTGTGTTTCTGTTGTGTCGTAGTTCTCCCTCTTATATTTGATGTGTTTCCCTCAATTTTATTTTGGAACCCGGATATGTTTTTTTTCTTAATCGATTTACGAATTTGATAACCGGTATACTACTGTTGTCCTTAATAATAACTTCATACTTCAAATTGCAATCCTAGTATTATTATATTTTGATATAAAACCATTGACTTATTCACATGTATTCAGTGCAGATAATGAAACCAGAAAAGTATACCAGTTGCTATAGTAATAATTTAGTTAAGTAAAAAAATAAATTCAAACACATCAAGTAAAAGAGGAATAAAACTGAACAAACGAAATACTGACCTGCAACAAAGGGAAATGCAAACATACTTATAAGCGAACTGTAGATAACAACTACCATATTCTGTATTAGTACAGGACACTTTTAGAAGAAAAAAATTGAAGGTTTAACCTTGATTTGAGGCTATCCAACCCTCAAACACATGTTTATTGCACCTTTCTTTTCTGTTACAAAAATAAATTAATTATTTTGTAAAACTTATTAAAGGTGTTCAAAGAAAACTACTATACAGTATGTTGGTTTTCACGTGTACAGATTATTTTCATACATACATATAAATGCAGTTTTGTTTATATTGGTAGAAAAAAATAATACTGCATCAAATAGTAGATAATAAGTTAATAAGTTTTTCCTGTTCATATGTATTGTTGTATATTATTTTAAACTTTGCTGTTTTACCTCAATTCATTTGTTTCTTCAATATGTGATCATACATTCAATTAAAAACAACGTTATAAGAATAGATACATTTCGTTACATAGTTTGATAAATCGATGCATATATGAATTGGGTAGATCAAGATACAGATTCATATTAATATGATACAATTGTTGTCAAAGGTACCAGACTTTTAATTTGATTCACCATATGCGCGTTTCGTCTCCATAAGACTCAGCAGTGATCAAAAAGATAAAAATAGTTAAACAGCCAAACGAGTATAAAGTTGAAGAGCACTGAGAACCAAAAAATCAAAAACTTTTGCCAAATACTGCTAAAATAATCTATGCCTGGGATGGGAACATCCTTAGTATTTCGAATATTTCATACTTTTGCAAACAGTTAACTCTTACAAATGACCATATAATTGATATTCATGTCAACACCGAAGTTCAGACTACTGTGCTGGTGATACCCTCTGTTATTTGTATTCAATAAAGTTGATTGTATACACTTCAATTTTCAATATTCATAAACAATAATTTACTTGGTATTGATTCATTTTTGGATTAAATACTTCAGGAAAATAAACAGAAAATTATCATTTATATAAAAGAAAATACAATATTTACAAAAAAACGGGTAAACAAAGTGTTCACGGTTACAATTATGAAAAGTACAAGATGTGTAATTTAGTATACAAAATAAAGGCAACAGTAGTATACCGATGTGCAAAAGTCATAAATCGATTGAAAGAAAACAAATCACAAGACTACAAACTAATACCGAGGGAAACACATTTAACTATAAGAGGAAAACATAAAAACAACAGGAACACTGATCAGAAATGCAACAAAAATAAACACTAACATACATTGAAACGAACTTTTTGATAACAACTGCCATATGCCCGATTAGTTACAGTAAATACAAAAATATGGTGGGTTTAACCTGGTTTAATGGCTCGACAAACCTTCCGCTTGTTACAATGATAAAAATAACACTGAAAAAAATACAACACTTCATGACAAAAGTACAACCAAAACGCGCGCAAGAACATTCATTACAGAGAAACGCACACCCATATAATATAATAGTCAACACAACATGCATGTAAACTGCATGATATAAAAATCAGTGACACGCTTACGTAACTAACATGCAAACTCGACCTTTATACAATTATTTTCACGATACTATAACTAGTCCAAAGAATTTACAAGAAAATACATGTAGTTATTTAGACTACAAACAATAATACATAACATATTTCAACTATATATGTAAAAGACAGTAGTAAAGATCCTATCAAACTATAATTGAAGGACTCAACCATAAAACCAGTCAAAACCATAAAAAGACGTGGTACCATATCTGACTAAGATCATTTTTACCCTGAGGTAGAAATCCTTTTTTTTATTTTTAACACTACATTTCACAAAAATAGCCGCATAAAAAACTATGTCAGGTGGACAAATGAAAGACATAGTTTGCCTGTATGACCTTTGACGCGTTTGGTTATTACTGTATATCAATGGTGTAAATTGATCTTAATATATAACGCGTCTAGCGTACATTATTCTATTCCTAGTATCTAGAATAAGTTTAGTGATGTAAAATAGTACGTGTATAGTATTTGACACTAAATTATCATTAACATTTGTCCATGATTTCCTTGTTTGGGCCTAAAGCATTTTACATCGACCTAAATTCACTACTTTTGGGTTTATTTAGCAAATGTAATCAGATATCACATGCCGTATTTGCTACTAAAATGTCTATCGGAGACATTATTTTAATATACGCATCTTACTCTCTAATTCTCTCAAATAGGTCAATCTTCATAAAAATATGTCTTACCCTTCAAATCTGTATATTTCTCCCAAATCAGTCTTTACAATCATGGTCAATTTCTTTTCATAAAACATGTTCCATCATTTACTTCGCTGGAATGCATTCGATGTTTTCAACCCCAATAGTCTCCGACAATTGTTTTTAGTCGAAACCTGTCCTGTTTTTAAGACGCAATGATATTTCAAAATGTTTAGTGCTTATATGTGACTAGACACTTTATGTCCAAAGTTTTGGCTATTTTGGTATTCATATTTTAAACATACAAAAACAAAACACCATATTCTGTAATTATGACCTATTTGTTGTAATAACAATGAAACGAGTATTGTTTTTATTATCGGCATAATGAGACTTTTCGATACCGAATTGTAGATGTCTTCACCTATGCCATTATTTAATACATATATTTTCCATCTATGCTTACATACATTGCTAGCGAACGGAATTGGCAGTTACTCCAGGCTGCATACACCCGTAAAAGACAGACTTTGTTTATCGTAGGGTGATAGATGTAGTGTATAAACAGAAAATCATGTTCTTATGGAATGCACGCTTAATCACGATATTCGATATAACCTTTTTCATTACTGTTCAAAATACATTCAAGATTTTCACTGCCTTGATATAAATTTGTTGAAATTGTGAACTGTTATGATAAACAATATCTCCTTTGCAAACTTTTATATATTTTTCTGGCGAAACAAATTGTTTTACAGCTGTTTTCTGAATTTTCTATTAGTCTCAGAGTTTTATAAGTTTAATTTTATGAGAAAAAGTCAGACTTAAAAAAGTTAAATATAATTTGAATATATTGATTATTAATTTTTTATTGCCAATTGTTGTAATTTTTACGTCATATATATTTTTTTTATTATTGAAATTTTTAGTTTTATAGTGTCTCATAAGTCGTTTTTATTTCTGGATATTGATTGTTTGATGTGTATATATTTATACAATTGCTTATACAGTCAACCCTGCGCCAGAGACCACCAGTATTCAGAAAAAAGCCTGTGTTAAAGGCCACCAGTTACAGAGACCTTTGTAGTACATGTGATGTAAGTTAAACCTGAATTAAAAGACCATATGTCTTACGAGGCCATTTTTGTTGTTCTCCTTTAAGTGGTCTTTTAAAAGAGGGACGAAAAATATCAAAGGGACGGTCAAACTCGTAAATCGAAAACAAACTGACAACGCCATGGCTTAAAATGAAAAAGACAAACAGACAAACAATAGTACACATGACACAATACAGAAAACAAAAGAATAACCAACACGAACCCCACCAAACACTAGGGGTGATCTCAGGTGCCCCGGAAGGGTAATCAGATCCTGCTCCACATGTGGCACCCGTCGTGTTGCTTGACAAATCCGGTAAATAGTCTGACTCGGTAGGTCACATTTATGAAAGGGAAGGGGATTGTAGTTACGATGTAAGGAAAATATCCGAAATCATATCTTGTAACAGGTTTGGCTGTATTTATGCCAATCAATGTGTGACACTTTAATTAACTATTTATTTACTTACTTACTTACTTACTTACTTATTTACTTACATACATACAACATACAAATAAAAAATCAATAACAGTTAAAAGATACAGTCAGTAATTTTAAGCATTCAAATATTACAAAAATAAAGTATTAGCAAAATGGTGTTGTAGTAAGTATGAAAAAAAATACAGAAAGAAAAAGATGTAAAAAAAGACAAAAATTAAACAAAAGAACACTTGATACTTTCAGAATTGTTTTGAAGTACATACTTAAATTTCAATTAACAAAATACACAACAGTATACTTTTTTAACCTTTTGGATTATAGCTCTTCATCTTTTATGTAAGCTTTGGATTTCAAATATTTTGGCCACGAGCATCACTGAAGAGACAAATATTGTCGAAATGCGCATCTGGTGCAAGAAAATTGGTAGCGTTAATTTTATTGGACACGTAAGCTTGAGAAAAAAAAGTTAAAACTATATCAACCCTTCGAAAATTTTACGGACGCCATCATGAATTGAATATCCGTTTCACAGATGTTATCGGATATGTTCCTCACGTCGTACCTACACTTCCGTTCCCTTTTTCACGACTGTGACCTATCGAATTAAACTATTAACCAAGTTAATAATAACATGAGCAACACGACGGGTGCCACATGTGTAGCAGGATCTGTGTACCATTTCGGAGCACCTGCTGCAATCTCTCACCCAGGTCTTGGTGGGGTTTGTGTTTGCCAACTTTTCGACTTTGTGTCTGAGCAGAAAGTGAATGAACCAGGGATATATCTCCGAAAGTTTTGTCCTTTTTCTAAAAAAAAAGTTCATTTGAAGGTAAATCGTCATTGTTATTAAATAATCCGTATCAACTTCAAAAATAATACATGATGGTCTTGGTGTATAGATTCTGCGTACTTACGTTATTTGTATTGGTTTTTTATTTTTATTTGTTCTATTATTAATATAACTTTTATTGTCTGATCTGTTTTCGGTGATATCCATTTGGCATGGCTCGGTACGTATACATCCCGTCAATGTGTTGTTTGTATTATGTTTTATTTTTGCTGGTGTGTTTTGTACGTGTGACTTTTGTGTTACTTTGGTACTCATGACGTGTCTCTGTACTTTTAAACATCTCGCCATTATGTTATAGTAAGTAAGTAAGTAAGTAAATGTTTATTATAGTGACATGTGTAATCACAGTAAAGTACAAATATATTACATACACAATAAAATACAACCGACACATTGGGTCTATAAGTCACTTTCAAATAATAAAACGTAATTCTTTTATCACGGATTTCAAACAAATTAATGAAAAGTAAGATTAAGCTAAATTTCAAAATAATTAATTAATATTGAAAAATTCAAACTTATATAAAAAGAATTAAGTTATTAGGAAATCGATTTAATAAATGTCCAGTTGAATGCATAATAAATTAATATTTAAAGTAAAAAAACTGGAAACATTCAGATTGACCATGAAGTAACCTTTTTACATTTTCATTTTACAGTCAAATACAATCAATACTGTCAACTGGAATTGCTATATACTGTTTATCAAACTGTTCATGTATTATATAACACTTCACGTCTATACCAGAACGCTTTCACTGTATACTTAGCCAGCTTTCTAGGATAGTTTGTCATCAGAAAGATAATTCTTTCATCGTTTGTCATATTAAGTAGTTCATTGCCAGAAATTCATTGTTATTATTCTATTATAATGCCATTATGTTATTCTTTTATCATAATTTTACATATACTTTGAACGACAATTTTTTTTTATATCTCTTCCTGTGTGACGTTTACATTTTGACGTCAAACAAACGACTCTACACTAGAGTTGATGTGAACCTTGCTATTCAGTCACAGGACTTTTAATATTTCAATTCATTTTGGGTTGATTTAAAATGTTCGATAAATGAGTTTGATAATTATAACATTAATGGTACCAATTGAATATCTCTCTGGTATCTTTCTGCTCCTCTTGTGGTAATTTTTATAATACATTTTGTCAAACTAAATATAAGGAAACCAATAAAAAAGCAAACTGTATACAAGAGTTCTATAGATTTAACCCAAAACAAACCAAATTTTTAAATCAAATTTATTTTGCAAAATGAAATTAAAAATAGTTATAAAATAAAGTGATATTTTTTCAATTTATCATTTATTAAGAAAAGAAAGTTCACTCCTTATTGACTTAATTACTACTATAAAAACAGGAAGCAGTTATTCAGTTTATAATAATTCAGTACTCAGAAGATTTTATTATCGAAGGCATTAATTTACCAAAAAAAAACAAAATCACAGTTTTTTATAGGCGCTAATTAGTAATCTCCAACAGCGGAGTTAAACACAAATTTCAAAATAAATAAATTTCACAACAATACAAACATTTTTTATCTCTTTTTGAGAAAATGTTATTTTAACTTTTTGTAATGAAGTTGGTGTGAAATTTGTCAAAAAATCTTTTGGAATTAAACCTGGTTTTATAGCTAGCTAGACAAGTCAATTGTATAAAAGTCGCATAGAATTCAATTAAATTAACAAGAATGTATGAGCAGTTAACATTGTAATATAATCTTTATTTCTATAAACCAAAACATATAAGTAAAAATGAAGACAATTACTCAAAATTGACAATAACACAGTACTACAATGGTGGGTATATAAATAAGGATCCACGTCATCAGTAAATAATCTAAATTGTGTAAATGGTAAGAGTAAATAATAAACAAGGACAGCAAAGATGACTTTAACACCTAATTAAGATGACCAACAACGTTAGTACCTAGAATCTATGAAATAGTTTCTAAACAATACTGAATGAGTTGGAAAATATATATCCTATACGCAGGTGAAGTCGGTATATTGCTGCTAGTATAGGGAAAATTTATAAATTCAAAATTCAAATCAATGAGGAGAGTTTAATTATTTTATTTTGTTCACCATTTTATATGGATATGAATGTTTTGAAATTCAACGAATAGGATTCCAGCAAACAGTATGATCATTTGTCCAACAGATCCTGAAAAATAACAAAAAAAGGAAAATTATTTGTTCGAAATATCTTACAGATTTTGATTGTTTTAATACTTTGATGCAGACATGTTGTGTAAATGATATTTATCCAAAATCTGGATGAGGAAATTCTACGATGACATCAGAGATGCAAGACACCCATTTTAAATGTTTACCCATCATGAATATATAACACTCTAGGTATATAACAAGCTCTTCATACAAGGGAATAAGAGCCAACAGGTAGACTTTCGCTATCAGAGATACCAGATAGATACCAATTTTAAATATTTACCCATCATGGATATATAACACTCTATGTATATAAAAAGCTCTTCATACAGGAGAATACGAGCAAACAGGTAGACTTTCACCGGGAATACAAATGTTATCGCGCAACTATTGGTTTCATTTGCGCGCATTCCGTTACAATTTAACTCAAGTAAAACATGTAGAGTATACTTATTTATTGATTTGAATATTATTTTCCAGCAAGATAAGTTTGTTATTTACGCACAATCACCTAGTCTTGGAGATATATACACAGATGAAATTACAAAAAACACAGGAAGTCTCTAGATTTAAAGTACTGATTTTATAAACATGTGCTGTAATCACATGTCGTTATGTACTGAATATTTGAAGCATACTGCCATAAGAAAACACAAAACACAAAAGTTCATAGAGGTGGTTAATGAAATTGTTCACTGTAATGTGGATGGAATGATTTGAGATCGTTTGCAATTCGCCTGGATTCTGCTGGCCTAATTGTTACTCAAAAAAATGGTGGCAATCGGGAATCTGGTGAAATATCGTTTCAATTATATATGTTGCATCGCCATGAAATATATCTTGAATAATATTTTAGTTTAAACATATTTGATTTGATCAATGCGAAAAAGGATCAAACACAAGTTAGCCTTCTCCACAATACAATATATATATATATATACAAATTGAATGTGAGCATGTATTATATTATTGTAACAACATAAATATTTACTAAACTATACTAAAAAATGAAAAGGAGATAAAAAACAAACGATAGCGATTATGATGATGAAAATGAAAAAGACAAAATGACCTTACCTTTCATCGTTGTTGCATCACTTGTGTCACTGTGACTTTCTACAATATCAATCATTATAAATACATGTAGTAAGTGCAATGTGCAGGCAAATATACTTATTTTCCCGTTTTTTTCAGACATAAGTCAGGAGAAGATTATCTTAGCTGTATTTTTGAGAATCCAGTGAGAAATGTGGGTCCATAATAATACACAAGTTGATACCTTTTGGGATTTGTTGACGTTGTTTGATTAGATCGTCACTAATGAGTCTCTTGGAGAAGAACAGTTCGTCTGGCGTACAAAATCCTGCTATCTATACTTATTTTATTTAGAAGCTGATTTTCTTTCTTTCCTATTAATGTATTGTTATGCGGGTTTTCCGTCTGATTTGGGGTCATAAAAGACAATTTTTCAGCCACACATATGACGTTATGTTATCAATTCAACTACTTTCTATGTTGGCATCTATATGTATGTTTGTGTTTTGTGTGTCTCACGTTTACCGTCTGTTGTGTAGCATATAGATTTCAAAACTTTTAAATTATGACAACCATTGATAAAATTTTGTAATTGAATAGGGATGAATCATGGTATCATACTATCGACAGGTTGAGCGGCTTCAGATATGACTCGGAATGATGCCAAACGTCATACGAATATAAATAAATTCATATATAAAAGTAATATAAACCTGTCTTTAAAAACAATTTTATAGAAGACATTACCAAGTTACAGAAGTTTTCATTTATTCTTTTGAACAATAAAGTAAGTTCATTCGTAGCAGATATTTGATTAACGGTGCAATGCTATAGTTGTAGACACCATACGCGTCATTTTGGAATTACAATGTATTACTTATCAACAAGTGATACTGTTTGATTGTTCATTAGTGTGGGCCCAGTTTCATTGGCTTGAATGAATTCTAAAATTTTGAAAAGTAAGGAAGCTTGTTCATTAGTGTGGGCCCAGTTTCATTGGCTTGAATGAATTCTAAAATTTTGAAAGGTAAGGAAGCTGAGAAACGCTTATATACGGATAAACACTATTTGTTATATATGTTGTTAGGACGTTCACCAAGAAAACAGTATAAATAGTTATTTGTTTCATGATGCTTACTTGTTATCTTTACACCATAAGCTGAATGATGCGTCCCAGATATTCTGTGTGGCACAGCATTCTGTTTGTTTTTCTGTATCCTGTATACTCCAGTTCCAAGATTACTAACATACAAGTAAGATCCATATAAGTCGATTCCCATAACAACAATAGAAATGTCTACCAATGATGATACATCTATGGAGACTACTTTAACATCAGTGCCATCCAAATTAGAAGATTTGATGTGATACAATGCAGAATCGGTCCAATATAATCTTTTTGAGTTCAAGTCTGTATGTAAATATAAATGTCTGTTAATGACTACATTTCCTGAAAGAGCTTGTGTAAATTGTAAATCAACCGTACCCATTTGATCCGAAACGATGGTAAAATTGGTTAGAAATAATGCAAATACTCATATTCATCTTATCGTTTGATAAATATCTGATTAGTCACTTTAAAAGAGGGCAAAATATACCAAAGCTGTATTCAAACTCATTATTCGAAAACAAACTGACAAGCCATGGCAAAAATTCGAAAAACGATGAAAAGTTAAACAACAGTACTCAAAACACTAGAAAACTAGATTGAGCAACAAAAAACCTTCCAAACAATAACCCATGGTGTTCTCATATGCTGGTCTGATATCATTTATTAGTTATTTTTGTTTTTAGCCCAAGATTGAAGACCTTTTAAACTGATTTATACAGTGTTCTTATGTTGTGTGTATCATCAATTTACAAGGTTAGGGAGTTAGTCACAAATGTGACTATTAAAGTCATGTAGTACACTAGTAAGTGGTTGTCTATCATAGTCGTTTTTAGTTTAATGTTTAAGCATAAGTCATAACGCTTGTTTCGTCATTTAAATTGTTGCATGACAATTTACCGAATTTGTTATCACATGAGCAGCACGACGGGTGTCACGTATGAAGCAGGATCTGCTTACCCTGCCGGAGCACGTGAGATCCACCCTAGTTTTTGGTGGGGTTCGTGTTGTTCATTCTTTACTTTTTATGTTGTGTCATGTTTACTATTGATGGTCTGTTTGACTTTTTTCATTTTTAGCCATAGAGTTGTCAGTTTATATTCGATTTATAAGTTTGACTGTCCCTCTGGTATCTTTAGTCACTCTTTTGTTATGCTGGAGACCTTTTGATATAGCCCTTCGTAAACGAAATGAGTTTTGTCCAAATTTAATGAAGACGTTATGGTGACCTAAACTTGATAACATCTGCGTCCTGTGATCCGTAGTGGATAATTGTCTATTGGCAAGTATACCAGATAATACATTAGCCCAAACTGATAAATTTTAGATTTTTCAAATATTTTGGCCTTGAGCTAAGACTTTATTGTCGAAAGTGGTATCTGATGCACGAAAGAGGTAGTAAAGATACCAAAGGGACAGTCAAACTCATAGATCGAAAATAAACTGACAACGCCATGGCTTAAAATTGAAAAATTAAAAAAAATCAGTCCCAAAGTATTATATTATTTAAAAAGCAAATTTGTGCTAATAAAGAAATGGCGCAAATGTAAATAGTAGCTTAGCGGTATACAAATTACTACTTTTTTAGACACTGTACAGGTTGATTAAGAAACTTCAATTATTTACCCAAGGCTAAACCATATGGGGTCTGTACGTCTTCATTTATAAGTGTATGTCTGCTACTTCCATCAAATTTACATTTCTCGATTGTATGTCTGCCGTGATCACTGAAGTATAACCAGCTGTAAACGATAATACATTTGTTTAAAATTATGGTATATGTGGTTGGCAGGATATTTTAATTTACATAAACGATGAAGAAACATTATATTGTCATAAAAATATCTTATTCTACAAGTTTTTGGTGAGAGTTTTGCCTCATAAACATCACTCATATAAAATGTTTGTGATGTTCCTAAAAGTTTGTATAGTTGATTACCATTTTTTGTTTCTGTTTTTTTTTTACTGTAGTTATCAAGATTATTTTGATATGCATGAACGGGAATATTGTGAAAATTTTCTACTCATACTCATCACAGTATTATATATTTACCTATCACTATTATCTATTAGCTGTTTCCGTATGTACATGTAAAGCTTGCTGTCAATAACTTGCACTCTGATATGTAGAATCTTTTTAAATGGTTACATCATAGAGTTTGTTTTTAACAGATAAAAAGTGAATAGTTTTCTTTTGGGCCTTTCAGCATGATACAAATTTCTATACTAGACCAAACGTATCCTTATCTGTTTACTAGCAAGCCATGATCTATCTTGATTTGTTGGATTGTTTTTAAGAGTATATGATTCTGTTACTTTGTTTTATTCTTATCACAAAACCAACACCTTTTCTTGACCCATTAATGCATATAATAAGTTAATATAAAATAAATACTGTATAATAAAGAATCGATAAAATCCTTTTTACTGAATTACAAATCTTTAACATAATAAAAATATTAGAAACCGATTTCATTGTGTCAGACCCGTGTTACAAACTGGAAATTAGATACCTTCAACACTATAATTTGGTAAAGTCAAACACATAATGCATGTTCAGCATTACAACCAGATCTAGAAGCAGCAAACGTAGTAAAAGTTCAGATTTGCTTGAGATAGTTGTAACTTTAGTTTTGAACAATTTCATGACTTATAAACAGACATATCATTCGAATAATAAGACAATACCGAAGAACAGCCTAACAATAGTGACAACTGCCATTTTTCTCTTACATTAAATTCTTGTTTAATCTAGATTTATTGAAACTCTCATTATTTACCTGTTTGAGGTGTCTATAGTAATGGCAACGGGAGTTTGCAATGATTCGTCTAAAATAACTTCAATACTGGAACCATTCAAACTAGACCTTTTTATAGCAGCTCTATCTATGTCTGCCCAATATAGATGATCGTTTATTGAGTCTACGGCTATTCCCATGGCTTTCGAGTTTTGAATTATAGTTTCTGTGATTGAGTTTTCGTTACCTAATGAACACGTTTTCCTTGAGAGAAAAAAATTATATATACAAACACCATTGAAATACGACTATTGTATGTTTTATCGTAATACACTATAATATATTTGTCAATAATTTCATAATAATTAATTTTCGAAGAGTCATATGACATAAACTACAGACTTTGGTCTTGATTTATTCTCTCTTTATCTCTCTCATCATTCATCTATTCAATTTTTCATTTCTAAAATTAAAATCACATGAAGTTACATTATTTTTATTCGATTGTCAAAATATAAACGATACAAGAATTGTGTACAGAAGCTTAGAAGTTACAGTTATAATGATACCTGCTAATTGTCTGCTTATTTTGATCTGACCAGTAAATAGATCCATCCGTTAAATGATAGTCAACAAATGAAACAGAACTAGTCATTGTTTCTACAAGTACCCTCGACTTGTCACTATCCAAAGCATTCAACAGTATATGCGTGTTGTTGGAAAATAAAAGTTGTGGTTCACTTCCTGAAACTAAAGCCATGAGCCGAATAAGCATATTTAAAGTACTCGAGATGACAAAATGTAAAGAATTGAAAAAAAAGGCAACAGTAGTATTCCGCTGTTCGAAACTCATAAATCGATTGAGAAAAAAACAATCCTGGCTTACAAACTAAAACTGAGGGAAACACATCAAATAAAATAGGAGAACAAAGACACAACAGCAACACAACACCAAAATGCCACACACGCAGAAACGAACTATAATATAACAATGACCATTTTCCGGACTTGGAAAAGGACATTTAAAGAAAATATGGTGGATTGAACCTGGTTTTGTGGCTAGCCAAACCTCCCGCTTTTATTGCTATGTTAAATATAACATTAAATGACGATATTTCAAGACAGGACTACAAAAAATTAGAAGAACATGCAGAACAGAGAAACACACATATTATAGCTATCAAAAGGTAGCATGCTTTATTATAAATTCGCACACCTCGTCCACACAAGACTCATAAGTAACGTTTTGATAAAGAAAAGTTCGAAAGCCAAAACAAGTACAAAGTCAAAGAGCATTGAGAACCATAAGTTCCAAAAATCTGTGCCAAATACGGCCAAGGTTACGGTATCTACTTTGGATAAGAAAAGAGATGAAATGAAAAAACAGACGGCCCTTAAACAAAAAAAGAAAAATGCCTAGGACAGACAAAAACCACTGAATACTGATCTAAGACAGACATAGACAAATGTGGTGGCCGTTAAACATGTTTTCGAGCACTTACAATAACACATCCCCGGGAACACCTTAAACATAAAAAGGTTATCGCAACCAAATGTTGTGCATAGAGCGGATCAGGCAATCTTGATCTTGTACTGTTCAGTTCTATATGTATTAGTAATTATGGTAATTGTAAAATAGAAAACTGTTGTACCGAGTATAACAGTTAAACGAAAAGAGGAGAATCGGAGTGGAAGATTTATTTATGTACAATGTATAAATTAACCTTATTATTTTTCACCTGAAATTGTTCATATATTAATGCACAGTTCAAGACATAAATAACGAACAGATACGTGTGTACCTATTTACAAATGTATGACTTAAAGAGTCGGTAAACGTTTATTCCAACTCCAGTAGCCATAACTTCTGAAATGAATATTATGCATCATTGATTTGATCATTTTCTGTACTGCATAGAAAATGGGGAATTATTCAAAACTCTAAGGTTTTCGCTACTGCGAGATATTGATTGTGGCACAACTTCCAGAATTTTCCTCCGGAATTTGTCTATCTAAAGTATCAGCTTGCGTCTGGCGTACAAAATTATAAACCCGGAATCTTAGAATATGAATATTAATATGAACTTATTAAAATGATATGGAGCTATATGGAACTACACGTATAACTACGAATAATTACATTACATGTATGTTTCAATTATTCTAATTGGCTAACTGCACATCTCGTGTTATTCCTTAATCAATTTCATTACACAATACAATTTATCATTAATGATGACCCGAAGTTCCACAATAAAGTGCACAGGTAAATTAGTAAACTTGTTAAAAATCGTGTTTTAATGATCTTAGCTAAAAAAAAAAAAAGGTAATAATAAGTATTGAATTCTTTTTATAACTTCACAGGGTTGTAAAAGCGTTCACAGTGTGCACATATTTGGAATGAATCGTTTCCGTGCTTCATACAAGAGAGGGACGGACGAAAGATACCAAAGGGACAGTCAATGTAATGGCTATATGTAATTCGGTCAACGCTTTTACATCCCCAGTGAAGTTACAAAAAACGGATTTAATTCTTAAATAAAGTTGAGTTTTTTACATACTTTCCTTTAATATGAATACATTAAGTGACTTGATAAGAACACATTTTATTTGTGTGTTGATTGTAACAATGTAATGTTGTAGAAAGACGAACGATTCAATTTGTTAGATAAACAACGAACAAAGAAAGACCACTCTAACTCGCTTTCTGACCGCAGTTTTAATAGCAGTCAAATTGACGTCATGGAATTGAATTTGATTACTGCATAGAGTAAATAGACAAAAATAATAAAATCAAGTAACAAAATGCACATGTTTGACATACATGTATAATTACTTTTACATTCGTAGTACAAATGAAAACAGTTGATTTATCTATTTATTTACCTTACTCAAATTCTAATACAGAACCCGTGCAATAAACGATACGCCTTCATATTTCATTTTCAGGGCCATTAAAAATGTAATACACTTATATGAAATGATAACTTTTCTTAATAAGTTTTGAGGAGGATGGTGTACATAAAAATGCAATTTAGCATATAACAAATATATGTTCAATCATTTAGGTTATATTTTCATTCGCAATATAGACTATGTTTGGTAACCATTATTATTAGAAGAAACGCATGTTTCAAGAACGGACAGATGTATACTTAAACGTAATTACCAATGTAATTGTATAATGATCATGTATATGTTAACAATTTATATTGATATATCTTTATACCTAATCAATTGGAATACCTATGCATGCTAACTTTCTCGGGAAATGCCAGGAAATTTTTGCCACAAATTGATCACATCTGTACATGTTCAAAATAATACTGTTCGAATACAATCTTAGCTGCTCTAACATTGGAAACAAAACTTTGTATTCTTCCGCGTTATCATAAGACGTTATTATTATAAGACGTGTCACGGCACTTTTCTATCCTAAATTCATGCATCTAGTTTTGATGTTATATTTGGTATTCTCAATGGATTTTGTCTAATGCGTAGTTCGTTTCTGTGTGTGTTACATCGTGATGTTGTGTCGTCATTCTCCCCTTATATTTAATGCGTTTCCCTTGGTTTTAGTTTGTGACCCGGATTTGTGTTTTTTTATATCGATTTATGAGTTTTGCACATCCGTATACTACTGTTGCCTGTGTTTACCATGTTATGACGACGATAAGGATTTTGTGCATAGAGTAAAATTCTTAAATTGGTCCTTGACTTGTATTGAAAAATAACGATCGATGATGATATGGTAAGATTTTTGTCATAACTATTAAATAAAAGGTGGTTTTCATATAGAGAAAGACAAAGACTGAATCCAACATTGTCACTTTCTACTGTATGTTCTGTCTCGCGAATATGTGTGTGCATGTATCCATATGCTGTCTGATAATATCGGACTTACAGTTATAAATTAACCTTGACTTATGCATTTGTTCGTATGTGAATTCAATTTTGTTAATTTTCGATTATCGCTTATAATAATTGAAAAGAGGCAGAATTAAAACAATTGTTTATAGCGCCAGAAAAAAAACATGAGTAAAAAATCATTATAATAACAACAAAAAAGTTATAATCAGAAACAGTGAATACAGTGAAAACAACACATTCAATTAACATTATTATTTGTTTAAGAACGTAAAAATAGTCAGTTTACTGTCACTTGATCTAAATATAATAACTTATTTATAAGGAACCCCCCCCCCCATCTCAACATTTGAATTGTATGAACTTCTTTTGGCTAATATATATTTATTGAGTAGATTAAGGAACTCGCATTTAACCACATGAGTTGACTATGATCGCGAATAATAAATTTGTCCTTACAGTTTAACAGAAGAATTATATTGTATTATTTAAACCTTATCTAAAATTTATATATTACAGAAAAGCAATTTCCAAGTTTACAATATCTTGTAAAACATTAGTTATTGAAACTGAAAGATATGATATTATCTCTAAAAATAATTAAAAAAAATGTCTATGAGGCCAAAAAGTAAATGTCATACAAACAAATGAACTTACAACTGCATGATCCCGGAGAAGTCTCCTCTCCATTACCTGAAACAGTAAAACAAAAGGCTCAACACCTTATAACTGGAAAAACTATGCTCAATTTTAAATCATTATCAGCAATAGTGGGAGTCGTCGTGCACATCCTAAATAAGAGTGCCCAAGTTTAGTCTAAACCGATTTACTAGGATAATTTTTTTTTTTTTAAGTGAAGCTATTTAACTTAGGAAAATAACCCTTAAAATAAGTCAATTAACGATATACACAATATTGTTGGTGATCTCGTCTTGCTGTTCAAATTTTGTCTACAGTATATCAAAGTAATCTACCTTTATTTGAAATGAATGCTTATAATGTCTCATCTTAAAATGTTGATCATAGTTGCAGGAAACACTTATTCTATTTCGATTATTGTTTTTTTTTTTTAAAAGAGACAAAAAAAAAGACAAAACTTACCGTTACAGGATAACAACATCTAATTGAATTCGATAAACAAGTAAAGGAATGTTGATTTATTTGATTATTTCAATTTGCCGATAATTTTTCATGCTGATATTCTAACTATCAGAGTTAACAAACAACACAGAGGAGTGTTCAAATATAAATGAAATGGAAGGTCAATACCTCCTACAAGGAGTCGATGGTCAATAAAAGTTATGTTGAATAATTTGAAAAAGTTAATTTTCTGCCTACATTGTATCTATAAAAAAGATGTGATATGATTCCCAGGTAATTTACAACTATAAGTCACCGTACTACCAACTTGTTTTCGCAAAAAAAGGCAAAAAATTAAGTAACAAAAAAAGCCTCGAAAAAAAATCAAAACCTCAAACACATGGATAACATCTGTCATATTCCTGACTCCGTGCGTTTACACGTTCAGAAGAAGGTGGATAAAAATTGGTTTTACGACTAGCTAAACCTCTCACTTGTATGACACTCGCATAAAATCCGCAAAAGATTTTTCGGCAATTCGATTTACAAATGTCTCTTAAAATTGTATCGGACTACGCCTGAAAGGGTGTGGGGTACAATTTTCCACAAATTTGAATATCTGATTATATATGGTGTCAAGTAAAATAAATAGGTAAAATCAACATGTTAGAAACTTATAACCTTTTGGAACTCATCAAAAAACAGCTTCCACATACAACCAGATATATTAGCATCCAATATCGTACCAATGGTCCTTAATTGACTGCTCTTTTGTTACCGTGGGTATCTAGTGCTCTTCATAGAGTCCAAGGTCCCGTCTTCTGATGAGTTCAATTAATAAAAAACAAATATTTTTCGTGTATATATGTTTATTATTTGCTGTAAAAACAGATGCTTTCGAAGGGAGCATATATATTGAAGAAGGGTTGATATGACTCAACATACAATGCGCTTAAAAACATAAACAATGTGTATATGGTGCAGATACACATTGTTCCTGTTTCAGTTTTTGTTGTTGTAAAACGTGATACATATAAGAGTATATTTATTTCTCCGATTTGTATCTGATAACACAAAATAATAACATTTTTACGATATCTTTCTAAAAACAAGGTTGACAAAAACCGCTAACCTGCAAAATCTTAGCTAGTTGAAAACCTAAATGGGCTAAAGTAGTACAACCACTGTATCACTAGTCAGTTAACACTGTAGTTGTGAGTTCGAATCCCGCAAGGGACAGGTGAAATCGACTCCAAACTTACTTGACTAGGATTGTCGGTTTTCTTGCTAAAGGTCGGTGGTTCTCTCTGTGCACTCCGGAAAATGTCCTTAAACACCAATCAATCAAGCGTTCGCTCTAGGCCTAAATAAACAACATCTATCTCTTTATCAAATCTGTATTTAATTATTACATTATATAAATTAATCATTACTTACCAAATTTTAATTGC
The DNA here is from genome assembly GCF_036588685.1 of Mytilus trossulus. NCBI lineage: Eukaryota > Metazoa > Mollusca > Bivalvia > Mytilida > Mytilidae > Mytilus > Mytilus trossulus. The sequence continues at coordinate 45,428,124 of NC_086374.1, read as the reverse complement.
ACCAAGTAAAATGCTACTATTGTGCATGATAATATGGTAAACATAGCGATTTAGTGTTTCAGGGTTGCTTTTCAAAAATAAATTGAACTAGTCTAGATAAAATGTTTTATTTATAAACAAGTGAATAGAACAAAACAATTCTTTATTTTCTTTGTATTTACATTTAAATACGCAGTTAATATAATGATAGTTATGATGAGAATTGCAAATTTTGTTAAATTATGTCAGGTTTGTTTTCCTTTACCTGTAATAAAACCATTCAGTTGTTTGCTTTTGATACTTTTAAAGTTTTAATCGATTGTGGGCACATGTTTAAAATTATCCAACACTGACAAATGTGTTTGGACTTTTGATACTTGATATCCTCTCTGTTAGCCTGATGGAAAAATATTTCATTATTAAATTAAGGAAGTTAATATTATGTTCAGCAAAAAATTGATGATCTTTTTCAAAGAACATCCTCTTCTTCTGAAATAGATATAAATATTCAAAGATGACTTTTATCAAGTATTTGCACTGTCAACTTTAAGTGTTCCTCATGAAACATTAAGTTGTTACACTGTTTCAAACTTTGTAAACAAAATTCCTGCTTCCTGTATTTTTTGGGGATTTCTAAAATTTGTATTTTGAAGTTCATGAAGTATAATAGTCGGATGATATATAATTGTGACAGTCTGACTATATATCTAAGTACATGTAAACTACAATTCTAAATCGAAGACGCACATTTCTGTTTTTGTATGTTTGGATCATAGCGTAACATAATATAGTTTGGCTATTAATTAAATACACTGTATCGTTTATAATTAATCCCGCAATCAGATGTTTTTGCTGCATAAATGAAAATGTAGACTCAAAATGATTTAATAATGAAGATTATAAACGTTGCATAATATGCTGCAAAAAGACAGCAACACTTATCAAAATGGAAATTAGAATAGACAACTGAGGTACAGCACAACCTGCAAAATCCTTACAATTTATAAATTCCATGGCGTATGTTGAGCAAGCTCTTCGTACCTTTCCGAAGCACATGAAATCACCACCGGTATGAGGTGTGATTCGTGTTACTCAGTCCTTAGTTTTATATGATATGTTTTGTGGGTTTCTTTTTTTTTTTGTCATGGCCATGTCAGTTTCTTGTTCCACTACAGAGTTTGAATATCATATAATTATCGTTTGTCTCTCATTTATAATATTTCATATAAACTTAATTTGTATGGAACTGCAGTTACACCATTCGAATATAAGTGTCCCTTCAAAATTCGTGACTTATCAATTTTGAAGAAAACAGGCGTGTGGTATTGTAATATTTTAACATAAATATTTATATCATATTACAACTTTTATATTATAAAATTCCACAGATATTTTAAGGAAAGTGTTTGTACAAACGAACATTCAACAACGCTTACGAAATCTTTATGTGTTCTCATTTATACTACTGTATTCCTGTTGTTTGGGATTGGTTTTTTTTTGGGGGGGGAGGGATGCCAAAGTGTTGTCAATTAGTCTTTTTTTCGACTAAAGTGTTTAAATGTCCTAATTGTATCTTTTGTCTCTCATTTATACTATAATATTAACGTAATTTGTATGGTTCCGCAATTGCATCATTCATCATTTTAATGTCTCTGCAAGGTTCGTGACTTTGCAAATGAGGGACGAAAGAACTTCGAAGAAAACCATGACCAGCGTGTGGTATTCTAAGTATTATACTAAACTGTTTATGTCACATTATAGGATAAATGTCCTCAGGTATTACCTCAAAAGTGTTTTTACAAACATCACACGTGTCAAAAACTGCATTTTTCCTTATTTATTCGAACTTATTGTGTACGTAATTTTTGTTTTGCCATAATTTTGTTAGTTGTTTCTGTTTTTTCGACTACAGAGTTTATATGTCCTATTGGTATCTTTTGCCTCTGAAATATAATATAATGTAAACGTAATACTAAGGATTTTCTTACCCCAGGAGTAGATTACCTTAGCCGTATTTGGCACAACTTTTTGGAATTTTGGATCCTCAATGCTCTTCAACTTTGTATTTATTTGGCTTTTTAACTATTTTGATCTGAGCGTCACTGATGAGTCTTGTGTAGACGAAACGCGCGTCTGGCGTATAAAATTATAATCCTGGTACTTTTGATAACTATTGTATTGTACAATATTTCCATCATTTATAATTTAAATGTCCCTTAGATGTGCTTAGCAATTGCGAAGAAAACCAGCGTGTGTAATTGTAATTATTTACGCCATATCATATTATAAAAATCCATAGATATTACCAGAAGAGTGTTTTTACATACAACAAAACTTGCGAAAACTATATGTTTTCTTAATTATTCTTCTTGGTTATATTTATTTAATAAGCAAATAAACTATGATAACTCTGAAAATATGTGGTAGTGTCATGTTCAGAAAAAAAACTATTACTGTGTTTATCTATCTCTGTATTACAGTTCATGAAACTTTTACTGTGTTTATCTATCTCTGTATTACAGTTCATGAAACTTTTACTGTGTTTATCTATATCTGTATTACAGTTCATCAAACTATTTTACGATTTTAAAGAAGCTTGTTTTAATAAGTTGATTGTCGAAAATTTCATAGACTTTCCTAGGAGAGCTTTATCTTATTGAACACTTTTTGTAACTGTATTCTTTAAGATGCCCTTTTTGATAACATGGGAGATTACTCAAAAATGTTCCATAGTTCTAAACAAATACATTATATTATGGTGGATAAGTCCGGTTCTAGAACTAAGATAAAGTAATTAAGACTCTATTATAGGAATACTTGAGATTTAACAAAATACAATTGTAATGCACTGTATTGCTTTGTGACAAGGTGTCCTTATAAAAAAACAGAATTCAGAAAGCGATAATTATATAAGAGATAAGCTTACAATATCACTAAAAGGTCACAAGCTCCATGAACGCACCGTGCATTAGGCAATGCATTAAACAAATGTTACATCGATTCATATAAATTTCTTAAGAATATCAAAATTATACATTGAAATTCGATTTTTTTCTTTGACAAATTAAAATAACTTTGCAAATTTTTCTAGTTAGGCTGACATTTTCACGTTGACTGGAAAACTTATCGATTGATCCTGTTCTTGCATAATCGACTTGTAAATTCATTTATTGCTTTTATAATGAGGAGGTAATCCGACAATTATAGCAAATTGATTGATAATCAATATTTGTCTATTTCTGTACTTGCTTTGTCAATTACAGAAACAAAATGCGATGCTGTAAATCTTAATCGTCTGTTCATTCAGTTTCGTGAATCAAACCTATGGTAGATAAATTTGTTAAGTCCATGGAGAGCAACAATCAGAACTGATTTCAAAAGAACTCTAAATCCCTAATATGCCATTTTTATTCCTGCAGAAATCTATTAGTCTGTTAATGTTCGATTTTTTACAGAATTGAATGAATTGACACTGTTTGGTTTGTCTGAGAATTCAAAAGATTTTTAACATGAAAAGTCAAACGAAATGACTTTGACTACAATAACATACTAGAAAACAAACATGTAATTCATCTGTGTAGCATTTAAGATGAGAACATTATAGTAAATTTAGGTGTATCTGTTAAATTGCAATAACAAAAGTGAATCGAGATGATTTTGGGATTTGTTTCTTAAAGATTTTAACGCAGCACATCGGAACCAGCGATTGTTTACAGTTTAGTAATGTCAGGTAAGTTGTCGCTAGATATACTCACGAAGTTTGTTCTTTATGGCTTTTTACCGTTAACGAATACCATAAAGCAAATGTATATAGTTCTGTAACGATGCTCAGATTTCAGATGATTTGTCAAGGTGACAATCACAAACTGATGGGATCGTATGAACTCTGAAAAAAGCGAGACAACTGACAAGGGTCATGAACAGTGGCATTTTAATTTCTGATTTCTTTTTCCTTTTTATATAAAAATTCAAATAGTCAATGTCAACATTTTAATTTGCGTTTTACTTTAACGAAAATTGCATCTTAAAAAACTAAATGGGAACTGTTGTGCATGTAAATTCTGTATCAAATAAGGACTTCTGGCCTATAAGTGGTTCTTTGTAGTTTGAGGTTTATATATACATATATAACTTAAAACACGTTACAACCAAGTACAATCAATGTCTAACCTATAATAGGAATACAAAATGGCATCTTTTCAATGCACCAGGTGTGAATTAAAATGATGATTGAGCTATTTCAGTTTTCGAAAAGGAAAACATTCGGTAAAATAAAACTAATCACTAACCTACATAAAACTTTGCAATTAAAATACCCCAAAAGAAAGGTAAGTCTTACACAGAACAGTATTGAAGTGAAATGTTTCTTTTATACTAAACGGAGCAATTTTTCATAACAAAATGTTTATATGTGTAGGCAAGCACTTACAATAACGAAATTGCATATCCAATTCAGGTTTGCAATAGCTATGTGTGACTTCGTACATATGGTGATACTTCATAAAACGCAGACGCAACCGCATAATCGATGCTGGACAAAACAAACGTCCTTTGTGTGATGGTTAACACTAGAATATATGTCACGACTAGACAGATTATCACTGTAGTCATGATGTTAAGGGAATATGTGAACATGAAATTGACTTAGTCGTGTATTCTGAACCTCTAGGGCCGACCGCATCATGCGAATCACGCTTTATGCCGTCTTTGGGTCGGTATTAATTCAGGTGTTAAAGTGAAGCGTGACAACTTTTACTGTTCTCACTAGGACCTTTGATTTAATGTTCTTCAATGTTTTAATTTTATTTTAGCATAAAACACTTACAACAGTCATTACTGAAAAAAAAACTATTTTGGTGGATACTCACGGGGCACAAATCGTATAATATACAGGAAAATAATTGGTCGTTCATTCTAGACAATCAACATTGATTTTGTCAATTTCAAACATGAAAATGACTCTCAAGAAATTTGAAAGATGTCTAGCACTAAGTCTTGTCTGGATTATCCTGTATCAGGAACACTCTCGACCAAATGTTTGAAAGCAAGGATTAAATAAATACTAAAACATGTTAAAAGAGGCATATAACCTAAACAGAAGGACCAAAACTAGTAATGTAACAGAAACTATGAACAGACTATAATAATCAATGGAATATGATTTAACATTGATCGATACAACGCAGAAAACATCTAACAAAATCACGGACCTGCCACACAACCAAAAAACACTATGTTTATATATGAGAATTACAAAATAACGGACCTGCCACACAACCAAAAAACATTATGTTTATATCTGAGAATTACAAAATCACGGACCTGCCACACAACCAAAAAAGACTATGTTTATATCTGAGAGTTATAAAAGCATGGACCTGCCACACAACTAAAAACACTATGTTTATATCTGAGAGTTACAAAAGCACGGACCTGCCACACAACCAAAAAACTATATGTCTATATCTGAGAATTACAAAATCACGGACCTGCCACACTACCAAAAAACACTATGCCTCTATCTGAGAGTTAAAAGTGCACGGACCTGCCACATAACCAAAAAAGACTATGTTTATATCTGAGAGTTACAAAAGCATGGACCTGCCACACAACCCAAAAACACTATGTTTATATCTGAGAGTTACAAAAGCACGGACCTGCCACACAACCAGAAAAGACTATGTTTATATCTGAGTGTTACTGACAGCTAGTAAAAGCCAATGCCAACTAACAGAACTATCATGTATCTCAATTACTAAAATATCAGCTACTTTGGTTTTAACTAAATGATAACAAAATCAATATTTATACCAATAAAACAATATTTAAAGATCTGATTACCGTGTTGTACTGATGACCTTTTAGAATTAGTGCCAGGCTCGGTAAACTAAATCTATATCTATATACTAGGCTGGACTATCCTGTTCGTAATAAAGTTTTGTATGGGTACAATCCAACTTCAAACCAATTCTTTGTATTCATGTAGGAACTTAGAAAAGGCCCTGAGTAATTTGTGGTACTGTCTTGATATGTTTAAAAATGTCTTTTGTATAATAGTACTTGTATATGTGCTGCACATTGTAAATCTTTAAATATGTTATATTACAGGTGAGATGAAGATGTTGCAAGTCGAAAAATTACCTGTTTTCAACTGTAGAAAACTAATTCTACCTGGAAAGGTAGAATTTTAATTTAACACATACGCATATTTCAAATCTTATGTGGGATAACTCTTTCAAAAAGTTTTATAATTTAAATGAAAAGAAACTCATATTACATTAAAGTGATGCATTGGCAAGTATGTTGTTCAAATAAATTTAGAAACCGTTTATTTGAAATCAGCAGAGGACGACAAGAAAGATATAATACACGTAGTAAATATTGGATCTTTGAAATGAATGTAGTTGACCGTTTCAGTGTAGAGGTTTAAAATAGTATTTTGTTAAATTCGTCTGTTTGAATTAAGCATGAAATGATTTAAACACGGTTTTGCACTTACGTATTCAACATTTTGTTGTGACCGCATCATCCTGTAATAAACTTATGGTCAGATAAAATAACACTGACAGTGATTCAAACCATGTCTAGCCTTCTGACGCTGATGTTTGAAAAATGAGATCGGAAACGGACAATCCAGGAAGTATCGTATGAAACTGATTCAATTAACAAGGTAGGAGTAATATTTCATTATTACTTTGTATAAGATTTACAGCATGCACTTTAAGCTCTTATAATTGTAACATAATTGTTTCACAGTTTCGACGCAATTTGTTTTATCAACCGTACATCTATTAAGATGAATTTTTCTAAAACACAAATTTTGACTAAAGGAGGCAAAACGTCTTTTTCATCTGTTAATTTATTTATATAATTAAATAATTTTACAATTGAATATAAAAACAGGGTATCAAAGACTGTTTAGTCTTATCCCCTGTGTATTTACTAAAAGTGCAACCTTTCAATCCTCCAATTAGACAAACTTACCTTCGCTTTTCAAAAAAGAAGGAAAACCAATAACCAAATGAGCAGACATATCGGTCAAATTGTTATTCAAACTAACATTTCAGAAAGTAAAGAATTTAAAGTCATTTTAATGATATACCATAAGCATGAAAATAATAGTAATGTACACACAGTATGTGCATTGTATGAACAAAGATTCGTTGAGTTTGTGAAAATGGGAACTACATTGTATTTGTTTTCCTGGCTTCAAAGCAAGCATTGTCAGCTATAGAGTCAAACTCTTAGCTACACGAGCAGCAAATGTTTCAGAGCAAAGAGGACTGTAACGAAAACATTCCTTACACCCGAAATAGTATCCAATGAGCCATAATTTGACATTTTCTGGACATTCAATGTGAAAATTCTTCATTTCGAGGGACATACAACCTTATTATATAGAACATGTTTAACATCACTGCATACGTTTGAATATCTACTACTTGGTTAGTGCAATTAGAAGTTGACTGTCAGTCCCTTTAGGATACCATTCATTGAGTAGCAATTGCTTTGGCATAAACATGCGGTAAATTATACATTATTATACTGATACGGTAGGAACTGGATAGTTTGTAAAACCGAACGTGACACGGTCATAATTCTTAATTGACATCAATGAGGTCCTGTCAATTCTAATAAAAAAAATGCAATTGCGGAGCATCGGTTTCAATTTAAAGTGAGTCTTGTAAAAGCAAAAGAATACCAAAAAGGGAAATTCATCAAACGAAAGTTTATCTTCTGCATTATACTCTCTGTGTTTCTTGATATTGTTGTAACTGTAACTACCTTTGCAACGCACGTCTTTCATTTTTAGATCAACTACATATTTTTCCATTTTATATAATTCACCTTGCCATACAGTTCTTCTAAATTAAAGTTTGCAACGTATAAAAAAATAATCCGCATGTATTATGACTAAAAAAGAAAAGATGGAAATGAAAAATAAATATATGGAGATATATATTATAAAAAAAAATACGAAAATCAAATTTTAGTCGAGTTGAAAACAGAATCTTAATACACCTTATTTTTATCAGCCTCATCCTGTATTCTAGACAAATACTCTTATTAAAACGATTCATTCGTGCTATATACTTTGTCTTTTTAAAAGATTGTTTTCAAGTATACATTAAGGAGTTAATGTCCCTGTCGACATGTTACGAGTTGTGAACATTATCCCTTATTATACATATTGTTTTGCATAATACGGGCTTTCATACTGAAATGCATACTTCTGTTTTTCTTTTCTAAACTAGGATTGTGATTTATAATGATGTGTATAACCGTTGATAACACATTTGTGTGCCTTTACGGCAGTGGTTTATTGAGACTGAAAGCTTCTTTTGTCTGTAATTTTGAATATAATGATGGTATTTCCTAAATTGAAACTTGGTTATACGCATGGAAGTGGTTAACTGCTATAGCTAAATACCAAAGGTTAATCACGTATTGATCAAACAATGAAGATGAACAAATTTCCACTCGATTATATTTTATTTATAGCTTTTTAATTTGATTGTCTGCATTTATTCATTGAATATTTTATTCTAAGCTTTCAAGTCAAAAATTTATCTTTCGCTTTTGTATTTTGTTGAATACCACAACTGTTATCTAAACGGGACATGAATTCGTGTGTCAGTGGATGAACGTGTAGTTCATGAAATTGAATGATGTGGAATAACTTTCTATTTTTGAAAGTTATTTTACTTTACAAGGGTCAACAGTTCATACTTACTTTCAACTAAGTTATCAACAGTAAAAACTGAAAACAACACGTTTACTAATTATATGCGTCCGAAACGCTTTTCTGGATTAACCTTCATCAGGAACGCTCAAAGCCAAACATTTAAAAATGTATACATACCGAAAATCATTGAAGAGCTATATGACAAAAATACCTAAAATAAATAGCCAAACTCATATAAAACTTATACAAAATTATCAGGCTTACTTACTATTACGAAAGACGCGTGATTCGTCTAAATCAAGACTCACCAGTTGCTCGAATAAAAACAGTTGTAAAAAAATCAAATAACAAGAAGAAAACAAATTCCAAAATGTTGTGCCAAAGATGATTAAGGCAATCGTCGTTGAAGAGAGGTGAAAGTTTCAAATTGGATATACAATTCCATAGGTCGAATGCTAATTGATATGGCGCTAGACTATGACAACGCCATGGAACAAAATGTTGATGAAAATAAAATCAAAAGTCTACAAAACACAGCTTAAACAAGTACAAGATGATCCCCGCCAATAAACGGGGCTATCCAACTACAGGTTGACTAAAAGGTTGGCAAATACTGATCATCCATCATGCTTCTTATGTGTAACATGTTTATTAGTTCATTCGAATGCTTACAAATAGCTCTTATTTTACTATGAGACATTAACATAATCGGAAGCAATCAATGAATCATGTAAATAGTCTAACCCTAATGTTTAACCAGATAGCAAATTTTATTTGAAACAAGATTTTTGGGACATAAGATCGACAAGACTGGTATCGATAGAAACATTACGAACTTAAACAAAAAGTAAACAGCAAAAAGTAAAACATTTTTAAAAGAGGGACGAAAGATACCAAAGATATAACTTATTCTAGAGCAATAGCAACAGGAACACCTTTTATTTAAAACTAGATGAGATCGGGTGCTCTAGAAGTTTAAGGTTATCGGGCTCCACATGTAATTACTTTTTATTTATTTCCTTTTAGAGGTCGTTATTTCCTACAATATTATTTAACCTTGGAATTCTTTATTTCATGTTATGACATTTAAAATCGGAATGGAACATCTCTTGAACTGGAAAGGGACAACAACAAAATCACATTTTGTTTCATATATGACACAGATACTTAGTGGATAGTATGGGTATAACCCTATACCTCTGCAAGTAAGAAATGCAATGGGTTTAATAAGAAAACATTCGGTAGCTGCCTTGTAAAAATTTAAATCTGATAAATGAGACATACATAATGATATGCGTTTTTGTATCTTTCATCTGATAATATACTTGTATACAATGTCGCTGCCAAGTTTGAATTTAAAGCCATCAATTGAATAAAATATAAATGTATCTTTTTATATCGAAGGCCTAGGATTAGTTCTCGATGATTAATGTTATAAACACTGGAGTTCATTTTGCTAGATGCTATCAATTTGGTTATCAAACTAAAAAAAGAGACGAATGAATAGATCGGCACAGCTGGACGTGGTTTCTAAGATTTTTATCAAATTTTACATTCTTCTGAATATTCCTGTGTAAACTTTTATATTGTAAAGAACGTCTATATTCATTGCATTTGATTTTTTGGCCTCATTTTACTGCCGGTCGGAAAATGACCAAAGTGACCATATTTATATTCCCGAGTCACCTTTTGAAGTGGCCAATTGTGAAGGAAGTTTAGTAATCTAACAGAATTATAGCTCCGAGTTAGTTTTAATCATGATATACTGCCTATGATACCATAACAGTTAAAGGGAAGTGAATAAGTGCTTCCTTTGTTGTAGTATGGATATTTAATTCAAGCATTGTTAACATATTAAAAGAAGCATAACTCTAAAACATATTTGAGAATTGGCAAAAATTAGGATTATAGCTATCATGAAGACCGACTTCTACTTAAGTTACATTCGTATTAAATAGTTCAGCAAGAGTTATTGTTTTCATTTGAAAATGGATATGCAATTTGTAACTACCGTAATTATAACACATTTTTTTAACAATTAATATAATTGGGGTCATTATTTTCATTCAAAATAATGCAGATTCAAATTACGTTGCATGCAATTTTAATGGAAAGTGGGCACATGCTTCCGTTAAATCGTGATTAAGTGAATAATAAATTACCTGTGAAACAAATTATCTGCACGTTTTCTTGAAATTCTCACAAAATCAAAATAAATGTTATACGGTGTAATTGTTTAGGAAATAATTATGCATACTCTAAAGAGGAACTTGATTTTTTTTTTAAAGTTAAAATGTCAATTAATCAGACAAAACATATCTTGATTATCAATCAATTTAATCATTAGCGGATGTACATAATTTATCTGTGCGAGCTTATTTATATTGAAATCATGTCATCATAAGATATGTACTTGAGTTAAACGTTTGATGGAAAAAGTACATAACTAATATAAGATGTGATAGGATTGAAAGATTCAGATTTAATAGTTTAAAAGTCTCACCACTTGTATAACATTATACATTTCAATATACCTATAAAACATTGCGTTTAACGTGAAATATTGGATAACATATATAAAACATATTATATATTAAAACTAACAGTAAAATAAAATTAGCTTTAAAAAACTAAAACATATTCAACTGCCATTCTATTAAGCATTATGAGGGACTAATATTAAAGGATTATTTATATACAATAGTTTACATAATTTAAAACAACATATATCTAAGATTTAAACTACATCAGTTGCTATATACAAATAAAAAAATGTGTTCTTCTACATAAAATATTAAAGCAGATTTTAGCAACTACCTGACCTAGATCTTCATTACAGAATAAAAATATAAATTTTTCGTCGATAGACAAGTTATAAAATCGATCGTTATATTTTACTGCTTCATTATACAATATATTTCGAAGGTCTACATATAAAGAACATAAAGTAACTACATATTTCTCATCTTTAATTTTGTTTTTACACATAAAACAACGTCTTTCATTTATTGGCTTATTCTCACATCGTCCTGTTTCTATTTTAAGTGGCGCAACGCCACATCTAAATTTTGCATAAGCACTTCTAAATTTAGTAGGCATATTATGTTTTAAACATAACTTTGTACAATATTGGGGTTTATATAGCTTATAAGTACGAAGCTTGTTACCATTACTCTGTGACAAAATTTCCGTTTGCCAATCTGCAATATGTTTATTAAATAAAACATTTTCAATTTGTAGAACAGTATTCTTATCCAGCACACTATCAATACTAGTATACAAATTGAAATTGAAACAGATATCCACTAGAAACCAAAAAATGTAGATGTTAGTAACTAGTAGCAAAAAGTAAACTCGCAAAAATACTGAACTCCGAGGCAAACACAACAGTTCATGGGGAAAAAAACACCAAACCGTCATATAGACAAAGCGTATTACAAAAGATAAAAGATAATATTTGTTATTGTATCATAGAACAATATCACAATGAAGGGATGTTTAAGTACAGAGCCACGTCATATGTAAAAAAGAAACACAATAAGGCATAAAGACAAAGCATAATAGCAAAAATGAAAGACAAGAATACAAAAATTACAATAGAACAATAACACAATGAAGGGACGTACAGTATAAGTACAATATATATATAAAATACTTCTAAATGTGTCGTAGCAATTACTTGATTGTTACAAGTATGTCTGGTAGAAAATTGTAATTTAAATATTGGATACAGTGGGGCCATAAAAAGGATGGTACATGCCACAAATTCCTGTGTTTGTACTAGTACAATAACAAAAAAGGTGTTTTTTTATTTCACCATTGTTTCAGATTCAAAATAAAACAACATGAATTATATCTATACAATACAACAGACTCCAAGGGAATCTTAAAACAAAGTCACTGAATAGGTTACATCCGGTTGCAACCTTTGCAGAATAAAAAGTAATTGCGGTCTTGAGATACTTATATTCAAACTTAAACGTTTATTTTAACCGACAAAATATTAACTCAAAAGTACTATTTTCGAATGATATCTAAGTCGTGAAAAACAATCAAGTTAGTTCCAATTATTGATCTGGTTTACATCTAGAATGATTACAATCGTCTCTGTATCTAAAAGTTAGAAAAACAAAAACAAAAAAGCTCTAAGGAAAATTCAAAATGGAAAGTGCCTATCAAAAGACTAAAGCTCAAACACATCAAACGAATGGATAACAGCTGTCATATTCCTGACTTGGTACAGGTAATTGTATCTTTAAAACTAAAAATCTTAACTGTCGGGATCGTCATGAAAAAATTCAAGTAGATTTCTTTTAAACTTCAAATAATGGATAAAAAAGTATTTTTTAACTGAACATGCACATATAATTACGAAAATGTATTTTTTTCCTTACACAACACTTAATTACATAAAATTAAGTTATTGTAATTCAATGACCCTGGTCTATATTCACAACTATCAGTTAGATATCATTTAACGTAAAATGGGTTAAACATGGGAGTATTATATTGACAATATAATACTCCCACGGGTTAAGTAAGTAAATCTTTAGGAAGTAGTGGATTTCAAAACAATAATCAATTTGTGACTGGAGTCACTCGTTGGCAATCGTTTATGAATCCACTGCTTTCCATAAATATTCTTCTACGCAGTCACGTCTGTCTCATATCTTGGCTTACATTTATAAATAGACACTGAGGGTCGATTGACATCTTAACCTTACGACAAAGATATTTCAATTACTACCTGCGTCTACGTAGTTATGTTCTGGCTTTACCTGCATATGGAGTAAACATGTCCTTGTTGATATAATATTTATGGGCATATTTATAATGGTTTCCATGATGGAGCTCGAGGATGCACCATTCCTTACAGAACTGAAATGTTTGCAGCAGCTCTGCTGCAAACTTGATGCAGGTCTGTTGCAAACAAAAAGCTTGCAGTAACCCTTTAAATAATGTTTGCAGATGTTTGCATCTAGCTTGCCAACCTCCTACAAACATTGCAGCTTTTTGCTGCAAGCTTGCGGCAAGTTTGCAGAAACACATATGTTTGCAGTAAGATTGCAGAAAAAACTATAATATAAGGGATGTTCGCAGCTAGATTGCAGGAATCTTTGACAATTTTATATAATTGCAAGAGCAATGCAAGAAACTACAAAAAACGACTGAGCATGCCTATTGTTAACTTCCTGGAAGATAAAGATTTGAAATTTGAAAATGTTGGTGATAGTTGTGTCATGATATATTAGTGTTCAGGGAGGCATTATAGTTTTGCAGTTAACAGATTAGATTTTAAAGACATTATTTGTAAGTACAAATTCATCGTAGAATGTAAACTTATGAAATGCATTCCCTCCACAGATATCTACATGAAGGTTAAACATACATTTTCAAATATGTAACCATATAATATACTGTAACAGTACTGCCTCTATGCTTGAAATATGTAAGTCTAGTTGAATTTTGTGACAATTTGAATTTAATTAGCTGTATATATAAATATATATACACGTATGCGCAAAGTAAATGTCAAACAAATCTTTTGTTTAACTTTAGACTCATGCATGTAATTCATTTGAGAACGAACTTAATTTAACTTCTTAAACATGTTAAGAGGTATGAACTTATGCCAGGATATTTTTTCAAATGATAATTTAATTGAATTATTTAATGAATGGATGAAACATAACGTTTTTAGAATTTGCTGTATAATATAGATAAAATGATTGGTACACAACATGACATTAGTTAATTGTATAACAGATTGATTTGATTAAAAAGGTTTGCCCCAGGTCTGCAGCAAACATGCAGGAGAAAGTTTAATTTGCATAAATATGTTTGCAGCAGGTCTGCGGCAAACACTCATTTGCAAATAAATGTTTGCAGCATGTCTGCAGCTAACACGCAGAAGAATGATTGATTTGCAAAAAAATATGTTTGCAGCAGGTCGACAGAAAACACTCATTTGCATATGAATGTTTGCAGCAGGTCTGCGGCAAACACCCATTTGCAAATAATTTTTTGTAGCATGTCTGCAGCGAACACACAGACGAACGATTGATTTCCAAAAATATGTTTGCAGCAGGTCTGCAGCAAACACTCATTTGCATGGCAAATTGTTTGCAGCAGACCTGCAGCGTATTTGCAGCAAACATGCCGATAACACGGACTCTGTGTTTGCTGCAAGTTTGCAGCAGAATGTAGCGAATGATTGGAGGAGGCTGATTTTTTCAGTAAGGAAGCATTTGAGCCAAGGGTTTGATTATGTAAAATTCATCCCTTCAAAAGTATCGCGTACACTATAGCGTAATGAAATAGCCGTGTCAAAGATTACCACACATTCCAATTGTCGTATCCAAAGTAAATCTCTCTTTTCTATTATATTGACATCATCAACTATTAACTTTTAACTTTAAACATGGAGGTAAATGGTTATAATGTACTACATAAAAATTACATGGGCTTAGCCATTTGTGAAGGTAACATGATATAGGGATGAAAATAGATGGCTATCTGTGATTGGTTGTTATATCAATTATATTATATTTTTTAATGAATAAAGTTTCAAGCAAGCTCAAATTTGTCCTTAAATGTAAATGATGATGTTTTTTATGTTGATCAAAATTAGGGAAAATTTTCTGCGAAATCATAAGGTATCGTAAAAAAAAAAAATCACCAAGAAAAGCCATGGGACCATGTATATTTAAGTGCAGTTAAATCACAAATAGATATTAACAGCAGTTTTCCATAATTAGTTTATTAAAACGTCTTTTAAGGAGATAGTTGCTGAAAGTTGCATTGCCGGAAATGGGACCAACATTTAGCACTTTATATATTAAAACACCCGACATTGTATTGTCGAATTTTATTGTTCCTTTATATTATCCTTTTAAATACATTTCGAAATGTTATCAACAGATCCAAGGAATTGCATATTTAAATATACAATTTATTGAAAGATCAAACCTTGAGACTACGAACTGGGAGGCGATGTATATTTGTTTGTCTTTAATCAATAGCATGTACATAGTAGTTAATTTGCTTTGATGAACTGTAAGTTTTGTTGTTATCAAATATCAATTAATTCGACAGAGTGTTTATCTTTTCTATCGGACATTTTCCATTAAACAATGTAGATAATCACAAAATTAATCTTTAATGTAAAAAACGGTTGCAATATGCACTAGGAGAAATTCCAACACGTCAGTGAAAATAGCGATTTAGAGCTATCGACATGTTTATGATGTAGAGTATTGTAGACACTTATTTATGGATCAATACCGTATCTAGATACCGTTGTATTGTACTGATGTACCATTGGTGAATTGGTCATAAATTACAACAGGTATAAGTTCCTATTGTCTTTACATCAATCCGGTCCTCCTTTCCTCAAATGCGAACTCCCGAATTTGACTTATCACCGGTTACGAACTTATATGAGCAATACGACAGGTGCCGTTTAGGGAGCGGGATCCTTACATTACTCTCGGTTCTTGTATAATAGGGTTCTTTTTTCTCATACTTTATGTTTTATGTTGTGTTTTGTCTACAGTATAAACTGTTGTTCGTCTTTTTTTCGTTTGTCGATATATCATGGTATTGTCAATTCGATTTCGACTTTTGAGCTTGAATATCTCTTTTTTTTTCTCCTCTCTTTTTTTTTTTATCCTGTTTTGGTTTCAAAAAAGGAAAAATCACAATAAATCAATCGAAAAGTCCCTAATCCCATGGCAAACTCAAATGGCAAAACACATCAAACGAATGGACAACAACTGTTATACATTCTGACTTTGTACAGGCATTTTTAAATGTAGAAAATTTTGGATTGAACCTGGTTTTCTAGCGCCAAATCTCTCACTTGTAGCACAGTCGCATCAAATTTAATAATATTGATATAAATGATGCGTGAACAAAACAAACAGACACAATAGGTAAAAACGTCAAAAATAAAAGTAAAAGATAATAATTCGGTATGTCACATTATGTTACTTGGATGATTGCCGTATTGCAAATCATACCAACACTTCTTATTTTTAAATACTTAGTCTCTTATGTTTATCTAAATGACAGATTTAATACTCTTTGTTATACATGTCAATTTTACAGCCTATCTTAAAATTTATATTTTAAGTCATGTTTTGGTCCTGGAAAATTGCTTCTGTTCAATATTATAGTTTCACTTATCTCCAATGGTTTTTTTCTTTTCTTTTGATGTTAATTATCTGAAACAATAACCAGTAATATGGTTATATCCATATCTTCGAACAAGGACGTAAACTTAGAGGAACATATTAAATATTGACCAAACTTTCGATGATTCAGTCACCAAACCTTTTTTGTCAATTCCCTGTTAAATGTTTTAGTAGATTTTTGAGCATGATGACTCGCGCCTGAAAACTAGAGGATTCGACCGATATTTATCATGTCAATAACTTGTGGTATTAAACGAGTACTCCGATGGGAGACATACTATGGAGCAACACTACTGCCTATTCTTTTTATTGATCTGTAAGTTAGTTCGACATGTTTGGTTAAGTGTCGCGATCTTTGTTATTGGTACTCCATCAAATTGTTTGTGTGTTTTAGTGTATATTTCTTAAAAAGTCTTCTAAGTCACCCTTTGGTACTCTCAAACTGTATCAAATTTATATGATATGATATGAAATTACAAGCATTTTGTTGTTAATATATCAAATGTATAACATTTAGAATACCATAAATTATTAAAAAGTTCGAATTACTATGCAGCAGTTAACCATAGCACGGTCTATATTGACAAAACAGTTGTATTTCTAGAATTCATTGGTATAAAATTATACGATAATATTAATTTTTTGCGGTTAAGGCCTCCAGACGATAATTTGTTATGTATTGCCTTCAATTATAGATTCAAATAGTCGTTCAAGGCATTTTACTGCAGTATTGTAATAAGTTGCAATGTATTAGATCAATGACATACTTATATAGTCTACACGACAGAAAATTCTTGCACTACATGTAGACGATACATAAAAGATAGATGAAATATTTATGAAATAAATTAGATTTTATTGCACTCCTTCATCCTGCACTTTGCTAGATGGTCTTTAGCGGTATCTGATTACAGTAGTTGTCGTTTGTTTATATAATTTATACGTGTTTCTCGTTTCTTGTTTTTTATATAGATTAGACCGTTGGTTTCCCCGTTTGAATGGTTTTACACTAGTTGTTTTGGGGACTTTGTAGCTTGTTGTTCGGTGTGAGCCAAAGCTCCGTGTTGAAAGCTGTACATTGACCTATAATGGTTTACTTTTATAAATTGTTATTTGGATGGAGAGTTGTCTCATTGGCACTCACACCATATCAGTATATGAAGAAGAAAAAAAATCACATTTTGTCTTTTTTGTAAGATATAAGTATTAGTTTTCGTCCCTTTTATGTTGATATTTTCTTTTTTCCTTTATTCAGGGCGGTATATTTAATGTTGGGAAAACTGAAGAGGAGAAAAAAAAAAAAAAAATGTTAGCAAAATAAATAAAACCAATATACCCCATGATCGTATGTTATAGGATTGTCTCGACCTGTGATCAGATGAAAATTAAGTTAAGTCCTCTGTATTTTATAACTCTTTGCCTACAACAATTAAGTCTCATTGAAGATTCCAACTTTTAGATTTGTTTGAACTTAATTTTATTTATCATGCTTACAAAATCAATTCGGTCATTTAGGTGCAACATTTACGTCGATCATTTGTGTGGTCGAAAATCTGGATTAGCTTTGTTTTAGAAATTGATAAATGCAAATGCATTTGTCATTGGCATAAAGCAATAAGTCTATCGTATATATAGTTTTTCTAGATATGAAAAAAATTTCTAATGTTTACCACTTTTGTATATGTAGAAAGGGCGTTGAAACTAGCAAAACACACAAACACAATGAAATAATAAAATGATTTTAAAAGATAAAAACAACGTAGTTTTTGTTAGATTTTCTTACATGTCCTTTTGAAATACTAGCTACGACGTCCGACCAATACAAGTTATAGAAAAATTTACTTGAATCAAAGATGTGTGCAATTATATTTCTTATGTACCTATATGGAGTTATTTTCGTTCAGAACAACAGGTCATTCTTTTTCAGAATCAACCCGCATTATTATTATTATTATTTTTATTATGCATTATCTATAACGTATACAGATAAATTCCTTTGTTAAACTAAGTAAGACTCAACAAATAAGTTTTTCTCCCTACAATGACATCATTGTGTTATATGCTTACTGTACAAAAATGTATATTTTAAATTGGGATTCTTTAAGCAGACAAGAATCTTTTACCGTTTCTGTAAAATTCAATTACAACAAAATTTGAGTTGATGTATTATATATAAAATAAAGTCTAAGTTGTATAATGATACTGATAGTCCATCAAGCATTTACCGATGGAAGTATATTCCTCCATAAAAAGACATATATAAATCTTAATCTATCAAACTCGATCATTTGGTTACATTCAATAACTGGTATAGCTGCATCAAAACGATGCATTGCATTTAAAATCCATTTGAAATGCATACCTAATGATAGCATATCACTTTTGAGTATGATAGATGTTTGTTTACTAAAGAAATGATCACGTTGAAGCTAAAAAATTTTGAAAAATATTGCAGTTTTTTTTTTCTTTCAACGGGGCATGCAAATGATCCTGCGCTACATTCATCATATTATTTTTATTTGTCTACCTGCTATATATATAAATATAGTTATTTCAAGGAGGTTATATTAGATCCTCCTTTGTTATTTTTAGTATTCTTTCGGATGTGGGAGTTTCTCGCTGCATTGAAGACCCAATGGTGGTCTTCGGCTGTTGTCTGTTCTATGGTCGGGTTGTTGTCTCTTTGAAACATTCCCCATTTCCATTCTCAATTTTATTTGATTAAACAATTGTTACTTTTCTTCGGTACGTACAGATTAATGCAGAATTCAAATTAGGTGTTTTTAAATTTCATTTTTTTTTATTTTGATGGAGTTTTGTTTTTTCTTTCTTTGTCTTGTGACGACCATACGAGACAGTGAGGGGTATTAACTACATTAATCACTACCCATCTTTTCCTGTATACTCATGGCCATATTAATTTCAAAAGTCATTAGGAATTTGATATTAAACTATTCTATACAATATCTTTTAAAAATGTCTCCTTGCAAAAAAATTAAGTATCGTTTGAGTATCAGACATTTTACATTCTGATTTAGAAAACAATAAGATGTGAAAAATTTCAGTCATTTACATGCTCAATAAAGCACAACAATGTATAAACGTCAACCTTTTTGATTAATCAAATCATCTGTTCAAGGTTTTTCGAAATTCTATTAACTTTCATCTGAAAAAGCTATTATTTAGTGGGTATTAATTTATCACGAAATATTTATATTCAATGTAAATAGCCAGAAGTTGATTTTCTTATCATAAGTTAAAGCTGTTAAAACGTTTGGAAGAGGCTGTCATGGATTTATCAGGATCTAATTGATGTTTTATTTCAAGCACAGATTGCTTAACATGAATTACGTCTGAACATCAAAGAATTCTGGTATTCAGGAAACATGTTTTGTCATGATTTTGCTTATTGCCAAATTCATTAACGTTTGTCTCGAAAGAACTTCTTGGGAATTTGTTGTACACCTATATATATATATATATATACAAAGATAGGCAAAACAGCCTTGACATGTACATGTACAAAATGTATCTGATAGAGAGCGAAAACAAGTTTGATCAAACGACAACAAAAACATGTTTATCTTTAAGGACACGGACATTTTGTCATTCAGATTTGTAAATTGTGCAAATATTTGTAAAAATGTCAACATCCATGCCGGGTATATTTTATCGTTATTTATTCTGGTTTATTTTCTTGTTATCGTACGAGTCTGCTAATTGTCCTAAAAGGCTTATACCAAATATATGTCACTGAACATGAAGAGAGCCGGGCATTTTTTCTTCATGCAAACTGTACGACTTTTATGTGATTACTTCTTTCAACAAGCATCATATCAAGTTTAAGAATGAAATCACGTAGTGCATGTAATAGTAACAATTTAGCCGTGGTGTAGTGGTTAGCGCGTCGGACTATTACATTAAGCACAACGGTTCCTGGTTCATCCCGTTTCCGGGGAGAAAATTTCAGGGACTAAAAAATTTCGGCTCGCCCTCGACACCATTTGCGTGTATGTTCTTGAGAAACGACGATAGTCCTTCAGAAGGGAACGACAAAAGGCTGATTCGTATTAAGAGAGAGCAATATCTCCAGCACGTAAAAGACAACCTAGTAGATTTCGAAAAAGAGTAGGCTTATGCCCCTACAAGGCAGCACGCCCATTTGCAATGTGGAAAGGGATTAACATAAGTTGAAATAACAGTTTCTCACTGACAAGTTGTTTTGCAATCCATTTAAAATGAATATGCTTAAAATGAGTTAAATAATAATTGTAAAAAGTCTTTATAGACATATTGCATTATTTTGTAAATATAATAGTTCGATTTCATAACATGGGTCAGAAAAAACAAAATTTCTGTTGAACCCCATTTCTCTAATAATAATCTAAACAATTGAAGAACACCTTGTAAAAAATCTAAGCAATATTATGTCTGTTCAAAGTTATTTTTGACGTCTTGATAGTGTACCAAACGCACTTTGTAATCGATTTTATCTTCTTATCAATAATTAAAGCAGATTCAAATACCAAATCTTTTTTTCTTCCTCAGTATTTTCCCAACCAGATGTTTGGTTTAACCACATGACGTCACTGAGAGGTTTTCATTTGACGAGGTAACCCTTCGTTTTTAATCAAAATTATCTTTTAAAATTGCAGTAAATGTCTGTGAACAAGTTGCATGCACTCTTTTCGTTATGTTAATGGCCCGGTGCACTATTACTCCATTCTTATAGCCCATAAAATGGACGAAGTATAATTCAAAATATTATATGTAACAATAAATTATGTTATAATCACACTTCAACTAGTCTTTTATAATTTTTTAATGAGTAACAAAAATTAATAGCTTTATGCATTAACTTGAAAAATACTGATAAATGATAAATCGTGCAACATTTATCGCTTTTGTAACAAGAATCCAGAAAAGTAAATAATTTGAAAGTAATTTTGATTAGATAACCTACAAAGTATATGTAAGCCTGGTGTTTACTTAAAGATGTATATCTAGTGCAGTGTCTTAGGTCTTACTTAACATTATACTCAATTTAATATAATTAATAAACAAATCAAAAGAAAAGAATATGAAAACTTCATAAAAATAACACATAAATAAAATTACAATGCTGGTAATATGGGAATTGTAATAAATTGTTAGTAATCATAAACTGAGTTAAAACGTGTTTGTATCAAGTAAAACTTAACAGTCATATGATATTGAAATCAAACATCAAACAATTATAGTTGCTACATGTACATGTATGGACAATTTTAGTTCTAATCGAGTTAAGGCTTTGTACAATAGCAACGTTTATAGGTAGGCTTTATCTTCCGTTAGCTATGCTTTATCTTCGGTTGAAGCATTTGTTTATTTAAATCTAAGTTTTCGTTACAGCAGCTGTCCTTTTTTTTCTGAAATGTACTTGCCAAATTTTAAATTAGCTTAGCGAACTTTAACATTTTAATCTTTACAATTCAATTGTTTATGAAGTATAATTTTTTTTTCTGTTTGCAACAAAACAATATCTTTCCTTCAAGGTTTTCTTGAAGTATATATCTTGAGGTTATCACGGATGTTTAAAAAGTTGGAACGCAGATTATTATTTTGTTTCAATATAGCAGCTCCAATGGGCACTTGCTTATATATAATTATTACAGTAACGGTTACAGTTATTTGCTGACATTGTGGTTAGTCTTCGTTTTTTATATTTACGACGCTATTGTTATCTGTACAAGCATTTTGACTTTTACTTTTTTTTCACTCGGATTATTTTCAATCTGTGCTGAGTGTGGGGTACATATATAAAAAAGTTAATAAAAAAAACCTAAAAGAACAGAAAGTTTACAGTTATATTATGTCTTTAAAGCGATATTACTGAAACTTATAGGCAGATTTTGTTTATTTACTAATCACATGTACTTTCGGTGGGTTCAATTCAGAAAGGGCACAGTTTGAACATTTTTGTGCACGGAACAGACACCGGTGATTACAATACAATTAATGTTTATAAGGTATCTATTGCCATAAAAATTTTGACACCATAAATTTGTAAAAGATGTGTCTTCTATGAATAATAGTTTTGTTAAAATCCAAGCACTGTGTATATCAAAGAGCCGTTTTCAGCAGCCAATAGTTTTTGAAGTGTATCATTTTGAATTAGTAATATTAATCCTACCAACATAGCGGTTTTCATTTCGTATGCATATTTTACTTTGTATATATAAATATTAAACTGTTATTGGCATCCTAGCACAAAAAAATATTCTACAATGTGTCGATACCTGTAACTTGGCATTGCACAAGGTCATGTTTTTCTCTGGCTGTTTATGACGTCTTTACACTAAATCCATTGTATGTTGGATGTGTACGGATTGATTGCTTAGTCTTAGAGGCATGATTTTTTTTATTAGTTGTTAATGGCTTTGAACTAGCTGTCAGATAACTACGAGTACTCTCAGATCTGTTTATTGTGTCTTTTTGTGTCGGGATGTATAAGTACCCGGCCACGTCCACTTTTATTTTTTGTCTATTTGATGAGTTACATGTAAGCCTTTTTCAACTGATTTTTTATAGTTCGTTCTTATGTTGTACTGTTATACCACTGTCCCAGGTTAGGGGGAGTGTTGGGATCCCGCTAACATGTTTAACCCCGCCACATTATTTATGTATGTGCCTGTCCCAAGTCAGAAGCCTGTAATTCAGTGGTTGTCGTTTGTTTATGTGTTACATATTTGTTTTTCGTTCATTTTTTTACATAAATAAGGCCGTTAGTTTAATCGCTTGAATTGTTTTACATTGTCTTATCGGGGCCTTGTATAGCTGACTATATGCGGTATGGGCTTTGCTCATTGTTGAAGGCCGTACGGTGACCTATAATTGTTAATGTGTCATTTTGGTTTTTGGTCTTTTGTCGATAGTTGTCTCATTGGCAATCATACCACATCTTCTTTTTTATATTCCCCTTCTGTTTCCTCTTTCATAAAAAAAAACCCAACATGTTATTAAACCTATTATATGTGATTTCGAGACGCAAGTTGGAGAAGTAGACTTTGACCTGTGTTTTCATTCATGTTGAAACTCTTGCATAGCATTTTTAAATGTTTTAATTTTGTTAATTTTTTAACCAACAATAGGTTAGCATTATTTCGCACTTTCAATCACACGCTAGCTCATTGTACATGTTCCTATGTTTCAATTTTGTTAAAATCCTAGCATGTGAAGACATTTCACAAATTTGTCAAATACTACCTATTCTCCCCAGTTATCCCCCAGTTTTAAAATCTATTTTTCACAGCGGGAAACAATCTTGGATAGCTTAATTTATTATACATATATATATATATCAATTTTTGTTGAAATCTTACACTTTGTACTAGTAAGCACAAAAAGATGTTTCTTAATTAGTTTTTAACAGCAAATCCATTTTACCATATTTTGAACTAATTTGATACCTGCAATCAATTTGAAATAGCCTTTCGTATTCACAGATCAATGTTTGTTGAAATACTAGTACACACATTTGTTTCTCAAAATTTGTGATCTGTCATAAAAAAAAGAAATTTTGTTATCTGGTTCAACTATGAATAGAATATCGCAAGTGAAGCAGAACAGTCGGAAACAAGGTTGAAATAGAACAAAAGAATCGAAGCTCCTTGTTAGAGAAGGCGATAAACGTTAACCGTATTGTTTACTATAGTGACAATTTTTTTAAAAGTTAACAGTAACAAACAAAATTGCAATTTTCTTCTCAATTACGAGGTGTTTTATTTTAAAAACACCATTTGTATAAGTTTCAATTTATCTAGTACATAGTTAAGCAGAACAATTAGATATCAAGTCGACGACACGGGTATCTTTCAAGTTGGATGAAGAAAATGCATAAACTCCGATTTTTTTGAAAAAATTACCACGGACGGAAAACCTGTCAATCTATTAGTTCAGTAAGTTTCGTGTCTGCCCTTCCATTATGTGACTGAAGAAAAAAATCCAAAACATGGGTAACAATTGTATCGAAAAGAGAAAATCGAGTGCACCTTTTTATGTTAGGGCGTGTTTGAGTTGAGTATTTTGTCTTGATATCGTACAAAGTAAGAATATTTCATACATCGTCTCGCTTCAGATTCTATCATTTTTATATATTAAAGCAACAGGTTGACTTTATAACACAAAAAAATCACAGTACTAAAAGATGAAATATATGGGTCAAGCAAAATACCTATCTAATGAGTCACAAAAACAGAGAAGGTGATTGTGTTCGAATGGCATTTTTTTTACTGAAAGTACTTGACGACAGTCTTCCAAGTTGGATGATGAAAGCATATCTTCGAAAAATTCTAATTTTTTGTGTGTGATAACTAGGGTTTATAGTCTTCATACGCTAAAAAAATCTAGTCTGCCCTTTCACGAAATATTTAATTAGGTTTTTTTTTTATTGTTTTTGAATTTTCGAAAATTCCACCTGACAACCGATCAGACAATAGTTTTAAGTTGAATCAATGCAGACAAGAATATTAACTGATGCTCATTAGATAGTTGATATATTTGTCTTTTAAAATACAACTGACATATAAGGATCGTAATGGTGCAATGTGGATAAATTTATCGGTTTCCAAGAGCAAAATTGGTAGCGCGTCATCCCTACAATGGCTTCCATTTCTACGATTGTGAAATGAACTGGCGTAATGGGGAGATAATTTTGACGAAGTAGGATCCTGACTGAGAATATAAGAATTTTTTTTTAAATATGTGAGCAGACGAAGTAGGATCCTGACTGAGAATATAAGATTATTTTTTTTTTAAATATGTGAGCAAATATAAAGGTTTAAATACCTTATTATTTGTCTGAATTTCCTTCTCAAAGGAAACTAAGAGATCTCCCTGTATATTAACATTTACATTTTTCATATAATATTGGTGAATCGATTGAGGCAATCGTGACCTTTTACGACATACAAACACAGATGGACAGACAGACAGTCTTATAGAGTTGTTACTTCAGGACACCCGCGGACTATTCGACAGGTTCTAATTAGGAAAGGTTGTGTCAGATAGTAATATAGAGCTTGACTGTTAAGCATTTAAAATATAATAATACATTATATTTTTCATATGTTTTTTTGGCAACTTTGGTTTCGAATATTTTTTTTTTTTTGTTTGTTTGTTGCTTTCTACAAAAGCTAAAGTACAATATACCTCTGTAACTGTCACGTCACATGCCGATAATGTAAAACCGCAAGTAATTTTTCGTGTTCCTTTTAGACAAATCATGCAATGATTCAATTTTTCGAAAACCAGAATGTCATATTTTCCAGTACAAGGATTCGTTATTTATTTCTTTTTGTCATACAGTAATCCCTTTTAATCAATATTTCATTGTTTTATGAAAAACGGATGATTTATAAAGTCTGGAATCCTGACGTATTGTACATGTTTTCTTTAAGAATAAAAAAATGGGATTTATAAATTTGAAAGTACAAGATTTATTAAGTATTTGTTTTCTGAACTCGTATGAAAGTGCTGTATTTTTTTGCTTGTCAAAAGTTGACAAAGAATTGAAGCCTCAGTGGGTGATTGGGTTACTTTTAATGTAAGGTAAACGAATGGTCAAATTTCCAAAAATTAAAGAGATCTTAGGCAGCAACCATTTGATTTTCTGGGGGGGAGGGGGTGGCTATAGTTTTTTTTTGGAAAAAAAAAATTTTTTGGACCCTGAGAGAAAAAAAATTTGTTTGTTTCACCCTCAGCTGCCACTATATGTAATGCTAAAATTGAAAGAAAAAATTGTTTTCGGTTTGTCGCTAAAAAAAAGTTTGCACAGAAAAAAAACATAGCCCCCCACTCCCAGAATATCAAATAGTTGCTGCCTTATATAATTGAAAGCTTTACAAAGCATTGTTATGGATATATATTCAATAAAGTCCAAAATACTAAGTAGCCACCAAATTAAAAACGAAGCTGTATGGAAATTGCAAGGTGCTATAAAAGTGGGCTTTATTTCAGAAACAGAAACTACAATGTAGCTTACATGTAAGCCTTGATCTGCTCACAGAAGTTATACGTGTATGAACATGACATTTACCGCACCCGAAGAATAAACATGTACTAGAAGTACTCTGTGTAACCAGACATGTGTGTTCGTACATGAAATTAAAGAACGTGCAATGTTTTATAAGGCAGGCACATGTTTTCAAAAGAAAGCGTTGAAGCTTTTGTTAATTGTTTAATATACTACAAGCACCTGGTGATGTTCTCGAGTATAGACAATTTACATTAGCGTTCCTCAAATTATTAAGAAAAACAACTGGATGAGGTATCGATTGATCTTATTTGCTTCTAATTGAAATTTACCACGAAAACGTTAACTGTTTATGCTAGTGATGCATGTTAGTACGATCGGAATCTTGTTAAGGGTCAAGTTATTTCCAAGAATAACAATTTTGAAAGTCATGTTGCTCTTATATTGAGGTATATTTTGTCGTTAGGTAATTAAATATTTTATTGGTAATGAGATTTATATTTGTTGTTGTAAAAACAAGTCGTAAAAGTATAGATAAATTGTATGAAATATCAGATCTCGCTGAGTGAATAGATATCGAACTATTACTGCATCAAAAAGGGTTAACATTTTGTAAAATCCGATCAAGTCAAATCAAAAGCAACACAACGGTCGTACGAATCAACAATAAGTCGATACCACAGACTCAGATCACAGAACACTCATACTAGAAAAGACAGGCTTCGGGACAAACACTATGGATATATACTACCACACAACATGTTTACTGCAGAAAACAGACCTAACAACAGGTACATGTAATAAGACAGACCTAACAACAGGTACATGTAATAAGAAAGACCTAACAACAGGTACATGTAATAAGACAGACCTAACAACAGGTACATGTAATAAGAAAGACCTAACAACAGGTACATGTAATAAGACAGACCTAACAACAGGTACATGTAATAAGACAGACATAACAACAGGTACATGTAATAAGACAGACCTAACAACAGGTACATGTAATAAGACAGACGTACAAATATACAATAAGACAGCTAAGCACAGAACACTTATGTATACACTAAAGCACATGTATTTGTTAAACTAGTCTGTATACTAAATTCATTAATTCAATCGGTATTTTACGTATTTGCATTACTTTTTGATAAATATGCAGAAAACATATCTAAAAGAGTATCGGGGATAATTATAGTTTACGTTCTTTTTAATGTATATGTAGCATTTGAATCAAACCAGATATTTAAAAATTAAATTTGCTGCAAATTATCTTAAAATATCGTAAAACTTTGTGTAAATTAAGAGCAGGTGTGAGGTATCCATCAACGCGAGCACAGCACAACAACGAATGAAAATCAAAAGATGTTTGAAGGTCAATCTACAGTTTCTACCATGAGATAAAATATACAATAAGTGTTTTATTTAATTAGTATTTGCTTGATTTATTATGTGTTTGTGTATGTATTTTAATTAGTGGCATTATGAATTATAAGCCTGGTATCTTTGATGAGTTCAAACATAGTCGGAACATAGAATAGTGTCTTAGAACTATTACGTTTTGTCCATACATCTACATGGTGTTTAAACTTATAGTATTTTAGACTTTTTACAACATATTATGGCTGCGTTAGTGCAAACTTTTCAATCATGACAATGACGTACATATAATATAACGACCTATACAAATGATGACTCCGATGAAATATTGCAACTTTTTTAAATCCAGACATGTACAATATACATGTGCAAGATTTGAAAGCAAAGGGTGAGATACAAAATACCCATAAAAATGGCCGAAAAAGAAACAAAAATAAGCATTTTCAATCTTTGAAATAATATAATGGAAAATCGATGTTCAATATCTTTGTATGAAAAATTATTTGAACCGTACAACACCATCAAGATTTTTTTTATCTTTCTTAAATTATATTTTAATAAATATGAATTGGAACAACAGCCGGATCGTAAAAGTCAATTTTATAACACATAAATATCTTGATTGATCTTTAAAACCAACAAATGATAACGCTAACATCGAAATGTTTTTATAACTTACATACCAATTTTGTCGATGTATATACGTATTGACGTTTATGTTGAATCATCGGAACATGTGTGCCACTTGATAGCTCCGTATAAACCAGTGCAAATGACTTGAACTTTCTAAACTGTTAATTTTCTATAACAAAATATCATGAATGAGTATAATATATTGTTTGGGATGCGGGTTGCAAGATTCGGTAATATGGACTGTGTGAAGCGGGTTGCATTTATCAAGTCAGTTAATATAAAGGAAGAGGCAGAGTAACTGAACAAGGGCAATAACCATGCTATGCAGCCTGTAACCTGTAAATTGCAACCCAAGAATTCGTGATGCTGGATAACTAATGAACTTGCAATTTCATTATATAAGACAAATAGAGGAGAAATTTAACATTAGTTACGGGCCTTTTTATATTTGTATCAAAGTTTCTAAAAAATGTTTTAAAACAAAATGCTTAGACGGAATAGGCAATTACCCTTACATTTGATAATCGACAAATTAATTGTATGTATGTATAAAGTACCTCGTTATTGTAATGAATTAATTATAATACACATTTCTAAAATTGTCCGTTTATAAATTTTAAAATTATAAAAAAAACAAAGGTTACAAATTTGACCTTACATGGTTTTGTCGATTTCTTTTAAGTACTGTTTGAATAGCTCTTCGTCTGTTTCGTTTCTAATCATCGACATTCAACTATTCGACCTTGAGCGTTTCTGTTGGTGGTGAATCAAGCGCTCCGGACGCACGAACTTAAACTTATTATAACATGTTCATTTTGACTTCTTTTTCTTACGATTGGCATGAAAACGAACTTATTTTATCATAAATTCCAAATAAGTAGCGGATTTTAAATGGAATGTCAAACATGACTCACGGTCACCGATTACACGTGCTGATCTTGAGGTTCTGCACTGACATACCAAAAAAATAAGCAAGCTCATCAAGTACAACTTTTTACAAAAAAAAGGTCGAACGGGTAACTTTTATATTACATCCGCCCTTCTCGGTCAATATGATTCCTCACCTGTAGTTCTTGATGTTCTACATTTAAAAAAAAATCTATTATCTACTAGAGGTTTAAAAATTACTCAAATTACTTTCCAAATTATTTCTTAATGAGAGTATCTTGCAGATAATTTATAAATGGCTTAGATTATTAACAAACCGATTTTCCGACGCACCGGGAGAATCATTAGAAAGCTGATAAAATTTCAAGCGCACTGTAAGAGATTGTATGTTAGTAGCAAGATACTGTAAAGCTTTCTAAAATATGTTCTCATCTTTTTTTATATCAGAATATTTAGATTAAAAATAAAACATTCCAAAACACCTGTGAGATGATTTTAAAGCATTTAAATTAAAATTTTGAACATAAAACTACATTCACGGCATTAACCGTTATCAGAGGATACTGTATACGTCATTATAATGTAGACGTTTAATGTGTTATGTCATGTTTTCCTGTTCAAATTTCAGAGTTGGATCATGACAAAACCGATGGCTACTGGGCGAATGTAACATCCAATTCTTATTCTTCTGATACTACAAGAATAATTAAACATAGAATTTTAAGAACCAGTCATCTTTCTAAAGTTATTAAGTATCACACGTTTGGTAAAAAATATAGATGTGCTTCATTTTCATGTGTATGAGGGCAAATGAACATTTCATTTTCAAACAAGTTCACTGGGTTTTTTTCTATTGATTTAGATCTTGTATAATGTTCATGCTAAGCCATTTCAGTTGATTTTTTATAGTGTGTCTTTCTTTGTTGTGATGTTACACTATTGTTTCAGATAAGGGTGAAGGTTTGCACCTGTTCTAAGTCAGGCATCTGATGTTCAGTAAATGTCGTTTGTTTTTGTGGTTCAAAATTGTTTCTCAATTTTCGTTTTTTTATATAGATTAGACCGTTGGTTTTCCTCTTTGAATGATTTTCCACTAGTCATTTTTGGGGGCCCTTTATAGCTTTATAGCTTCTATTTGGTGTGAACCAAGGATTCGTGTTGAAGACCGTAATTTGACCTATAACGGTATAATTTAACAAATCATGACTTGGATAGAGAGTTGTCTCATTGGCACTCATACCACATCTTCTTATATCTTTGTAATCGTAATAGTCAACAAAAATAAGATGTTTGAATAAATGAAAGGAAGTTGTGCATCATGTTATCTTATAATAAATTCCTTTGTTTTGCAATATTTTTGAAGCAGATCTCAAGGGAGGTCACGAAGTATAAATATAGAATAATAGTTATTTAGTCATTTACCTCTCAAATCAAATTATTGTTCGTACTATCAAACTGCATGCTCAAGATATGTTTTCCTCAATTTTTTAATCGTTTCATGTTTTCGTATATCTAAATATTACTAATATAATCTGGAAGTAATATGTTTAATGGCAATTCTTAATTTGTAATGCATTGGTCTAATTTTACTAATGCATACAAATAATGTGTGTGGATGAAAACGATCTTTGAAGCGTAGTAGATCAAAAGATGACAAAAATGCGTCAAGGTAGTTTACAGGTTGTGTTTGTGTTTTTTTTATAAAATGAATTGAAGGCGAAATTGTTTGCTGTGAAAAAAGAACTTGTGAGTCATGTATTAAAACAATCTGAAAATACATGTTACTGTAAATGTTTAAAGATTGCCATCGTCATTGCAGCCTCAACTATTGCTTGATTGCCCTTTTGTTCTTCTGTTGTTTCTTGGGTTTTTTTTTTATCTTTTTATTATTACTTTAATCTGAAGTTATTTATTGACTTAAAAAATATGTCAAATGAGAAAACAATGTGTCATGCCCGAAGGTAAAAAAAGATATAAGCAATTAGACGCCACACGATCGTTTTCAACAGCGGGCAGAACCAATGCCGTTTTTTGCGCTTAATTTAGTCCCGGTATTTCAACTATTGTGTTCAAGAGGGGGAAACCATGCAAAGTCATGGTTTATACTACAAAACTGTACCCCCCCCCCCCCCCAAAAAAAAAAGTAGACAATAACTAGATAACAGATTCCGGACTCGAAACAAGCATATTAGGATGTATAAGTACCCTACTACGCTTGGTCTGTGCATTTCAATCTGATTTTCATATTTTGTTCATATTCTCCTGTATCACCACTGCCCCAGGAAAATGGATATAGAGGGGGTCATGATTGGGCGTCAACAATTATGTTTAACCCGGCCATATTCTGTATTTGACAGCATTTGATTATTGTTCACCCTTTTCAAAATAAATGTTATCTCTGTTTTAAGTTTCATGATATTTCATCCAACATGACTCTGTAACCTTATTATATTGTATGCTGGTAAACATGTTTAACCACGCCAAATTCTATATGTCCCTGTACCAAGACATGAGCTTATAATTCGTTGGTTGTCGTTTGTTGCTGTATATCATAATTGTTTTAGTACGTTGATTTGTACATAATCAAAGCCTTTTCTGTTTTAAATGCTTTATATTTTTTATTTCGAGGCCTTTTATATCTGACCAGTTATGTAAATCTATCAGAACTACCGACATCAAAATTTCAGTTACGGACACCAATGATTTTTCATTTGAGTAACTAACACAGTCTTGAATATTTTTTGCGGTTGATTTCTTTACTGTACACTAAATACGTCACAACTGTACAATTATAACAGGTCATGGCATCCACATTTCAAAGTACAATCTCATTAAAATTAGGTATCCGCATTTGCTCCTTATTTTCGTTCGGTTGTTTATATGTCGTGCGTGTGAGCCCCGGAGAACCTATTTTGACCAGATTGTTCAAAATAGTCTCCGTTGATAAAATTGACATGGTTTCAAGTTCATGACACAAAAAAAATACATTTAAAAGGAATACAAAACTTTCACCAGCTGCAAGTTATAGATAGTTAAATTGAGAATGTAAATGGGGAGTGTGTCACAGAGACAACAACCCGACCATAGAACAGGCAACAGCAGAAGGTCACCAATGGGTCTTCAATGCAGCGAGAAACTCTAGCACCCGGAGGAGTCCTTCAGCTGGCCTCTAAACAAATATATATACTAGTTCAGTGATAATGGACGTTATTTTGAACTTTTTTGGATTCGAGCGTCACTGATGAGTCTTTTGTAGACGAAACGCGCGTCTGTCGTATATAATAAATTTAGTCCTGGTATCTATGATGAGTTTAATTATACTAAACTCCAAATTATACACAAGAAACTAAAATTTAAAAATCATACAAGACTATCATAGGTCAGAGGCTCCTGTCTTGGGACAGGCGAAAAAATGATGCGTGGGTAAACGGGTTTTTTTTATATCTCAACCCTCCTCCTATACATCTAGCTAATGTAGAAAAGTAAACGCATAGCAATACGCACAATAAAATTCAGTTGAAGAGAAGTCCGAGTCCGATGTCAAAAGAGGTAACAAAAGAAAATAAACAAAATGACAATAATACATAGATAACAACAGACTACTAGCAGTTAATGACATGCCAGCTCCAGACCTCAATTAAACTAATTTAAAGATTATGTCTTCATCATATGAATATCAGAGACAATCCTTCTCTATTTGTTCATGACATCATAAAATATATGGGAAGAACATAACTCGTGTCATGCCAACCTCTGGTTTTTAAATAAATTTGTTTAATTCCGATGCAAAAAACTATAAGTGAATCAATATTAAAGCAAAAATATGCAATCTTTATTGACCTGACAACAATATCGTAACTATACCCTTCTTAATAAGTCTGTTGAAAGGTTTTGTTGGCCTCTGAGGTGAGTACTGACATTTTTGTGCTTTGTAGAGAATATTATCATAAAAGATTGAATGTGAAATACTGGAACGTATAAGAAGTCTACATGTTGAGTTATATTTACGAATGATGTCCTTGTACCGATGATCCGTAGTTCCGGTTTGAGGAGAAATATTTCTAGATGCAAACTTGGTTCATTTGTACATTGAAGAACCACACATTTGTTCAACTTTTGAAACTTCCTATCTACTTGTATTAGAAAAACACTCGTATAGTTATAACAGAGAGATACAAATCAACCCATTCGTTATAGTTTTGAAATGGGCATGGCGCGCGATAGAAGTATGATACCAGCGAAAGTGAATGTATGGCGTGCAAGATCTGAAGAAAATATCCATTAAATACAGCTGGTGGTACTTCCTGGAAGTCTTTTACTATAGGAAAACGTTGCATGAGAGAAGTATCGAAATTAAACTTCATTGTATCATTAGTAGCATGCATAGGTAGCATGCTTTGGCCTACTTCTATTTACATTTTGAGTTGGATTCTGGTGTGATCTGTATAATTAGGATAAACATCTAAAAATGTGTTATAGGTCCTATATGTATATTGTAGTTCGTTAATTAAAACTCGGACAATCAACTGATTGGCGAGTTCTCTAAATCATTAAAAAAAAATACGATCATTGTATTTTAATAAAATCTAATTTTAGAAAAACAACTCAAAAATAGAGACAAGTCGATTTTCCAATAACGATCTAAACGCCGTCTTTTCTTATGTTAAAACATAATAAAAGGCAACATTATTTTATGACATCAAAACAGTTTATTGTTATACATCACTAGCTTTTTGTATACAGCAGTAGCAGCTGTTGATAAAACAATGTTATCGTTTTTAAAACAAAGTCCATATATCGATTGGTATAATCGAAAACCATATTTGTAAGCCTATACATGTAGATAATGCAAAAAACCAACTAACATAATTAGAAAGTCGATCTCTGAAGTGAAATACCATATGCATACTTACTTTTCATTTTTATAACTCGATCTTAAGGAAACGTCACTCATTTTGTATCATATCAAGCATCCTTCTAGTTGAAAGATCTTTTTTTAATTTATCATTCCAATGGAAAACATATATTGCAAAGTTGCACAGCAAGTTTAATTTGAAAAGGAGTATGCATTAAAAAATCAAATTTAAATGTGACATTTGGACAGACAGCGTTGATGATTTGAGTCCATATTTCATTGTTGATTCGTTGCTGTTGGTCTAGCAACCTGAGGCAAACTTTTGAAGCATGTGCATGCTTAGAACACATAACAAACATTCAACCATAAAGTAGATTTGACCAAGATAAAGGAAAAGAATTTTAAACTGGCAGCAGAAAAAGAGTACATGACTGATAGGGGCACCACAGAACCTCCAAAAGGTTAATTTAATTAACGCTTATGATTTTGAATGGGTAACAACTTACCACCGTCGTCACCGATAGTTACGACAGAAACTTCGCAGAGTTAACGCTTGATGTATTTCTTTAACTATTTTAGTTGTACATTTGTTACACAATCGTTATCAACTTTTAGATATGTTTAAAAACAAAAACAAAAAGGAATGCGTGCACGTTTGCGCTTTTAAAAAATAAAGCATTTATAGGGTTTATATGGTTGTTTTCATGAGCGCTGAAAATAAGTACTGTTTTGCGCCTTTTTACCGTTTCATAACAGATGTGAACAAAGAGACCTTTATAAAACATTGAATGAAACGACCAACCATGGTACTTTTATAAAGGATGACTTTGATGGAGAGTTGTCTAATTTGCAATCAATCACATCTTTTTATATCTACTAAATTAATTAAGACATGCAAAAAGTACAATATAAGAATTGAAAATTAGTATGCTATGAAGTAATCAAAACTATGATGTTACATTAGGATAAAAATTCTCTTTTCAATATAGATCTATGATCATTTATACTATTTACTTGTATTATTGGCTCAAACGAAATGTGTGATTTTGGCGCAATTGAAATATCATGATGGTTTGTGTTGCAAATGCAATAGCAATTGGTGCAAAAAACACCAAAATATGTGCTATTGTGTATCCTTAAGTTATACATATACTTGTATTTATTCGTTTAAATGTTTGTCAACTTTGCGACAGACTTTCTCCACCTTATAACCTAACTCTTCAGAGCTGACATAACTAACTATATTATACACTTCTGCTTAAATTTCAACACTATATTAGATCTGCAAATGGGCTAAAGCAAAACTTTGTTTTTTATATCAGTGGCTTAGCAAAATACGATGCTAGGACATCATGGTTACACCGCCTGTACAGTTTCTATTGACATAGAATTAGACCATTCGACCATCTAGGCTATTTAAACATACAGCTGAAGTTTAATAGTTGACTATTTCGGGATTTGTAACAACAGTACATGATGTAAATATTATATGTAATTTGGTATCTTCACATGGGATTTGCAGACTCATATTTTTGTCAGTTTATATTTACCAGTGTCATGATTTAAACAATAATTACTATTCTGATCTTCGTTTTCGTTTAAATAGAATATGGGCTCATATATCTGTCAAAGTTACTAATCTAATCGCGGGATTAGCTGGGATTATTTCATTAAAGCAATTATTTATATACATGTATGTATATCCAAAAAAAGGGACAGAAAAAGAGGAGTGGTGAATGAGATTTTATAAATATTGTCTTGAATTGAGAACTGTCTCTGGTAAATACAGATAATGTACTTAATGCAGAAATAAGAGATGTTATATTCCAGTAAGTAATGATACTGATGCAGGATACCTTTTATGATGTTTGAATATCAATAATTGCTAAGAATTTATTTTAACAAATTAATATGTATAGTTGGGTTTTTTCATGGTCATTCACTTCAATTTTTAACAAAAATGTTATTGTTCGATAGATTACACGATCGTTTTACGTATAATAAACAATGTATTCATCTCTTCTTTAATTTATGTAAAATCATTACATTTCTACATGTCAGAAGTAAAAGAGGATACGGACAACGCCCTCAAATATATCATTTAAGCATTATACCTGCCAATCAAAGGAAAGTCATAATTACAGAAAAGCAACCTGCTTTCGACTTTGAGTGAATAATCAGCTCTTCAGAGTATACCTTAATTACCTTATTTACCTGTCTCTTCGATAAAGTGTTGATTGTTTGAACTAAGATCAATGCAAAGCTACTTAAGCGATGACTCGGGGAAACTGCTTTTACATAAAATAAGGATGGATTTTAACAACTAAATGAGATTTCTGTAAATTCTTGCGAAAACGGAAGTATTTAAAGGTAGGATCAATATGAATTTTAAGTATTTATATTCTTATCTGTTTCTATTTTATGTAGTTTTATTACTCTCTCTGTTACTCATGAGTATACTAGTAACCAAATTCATATCAGTGATGATTTCTACAAGGCATTGTAGAAATGTGATTTAATTCGTTAAATTATATTTACAATGTATAATTATAATATATTATTATATATAGACTGAGCGTTATATTCTTTGCTATGTATTTCTTCCTTTAAAACGTTTAAATCAAACTTCTGATCAAATGATTAAATTTGCCAAATTGATTTTTTTCTTTGTAATGTACAGCTCTGCTCAATGCATGTTCCATCTCATTGCCCAGGCGTTATAGTTATGACAGTACACTGATTTTTCCATACAAAGCAAACCTTTTGGAAATATCATGTCTGATATAATGCTTAGCCTGGGTACAAGAAGTTGCAACTTATTACACGTTCAAGTTATTTTACCCAGTTGACAGGAAAGTACTGTATACATATCGTTGCAAGGTGGTTATGGGAATAGATGTTTCTGAGTTTTATTATCTAAGTAACTCTTACCGGAGATGACGGTTGTTCAATAGTTTTCTAGAACCAAGACAATTTATATCGTACATTTTATATAAACACTAGTCTATTGTTGATCAAATAATGTAAACCTCTAGAATTATTTTTTATATCGTTAAATTGCTGTCTGAATTACGTACACCAATGTTTCAACTTTTCGAATTTAAAATATATTTTATATTACATATAAAATGTATAATTTTTCTATATATTTCATGATTGAGTAACATGGATTAACAAATGCGCAAAGCGTAGAATGATTTTCTCTGATATGACTATAACTGGCATTTTGGGTAAATTAGAATATACAAGAAACTAAATGGGTTTTCTACTTGTACTCAACTTATTTTGATGCACCGCCATTATAAAAGGTATCGACGACACATAACTAACATATATAAGACGAGTGAACATAATTTGTAAGACTTATTTCATGTGTAAAATATCAATTTTGTTAGACCGGGGAATCACGGTATTTGATTGCAGCCAATGTAAGAAATGACTGCTGTCAAGCTGTAGTTTATAATGATTAAGTTAAGTATCTGTAAGTTATTACAGATACATTTTACGTAAATGTTTTATGACATTTCACATGATCTGCAACCTAGCTGAAAACCAAAACCATAAGACGATATCCCTAAATTGTTTATGGCTGGAAAATCTTTATGGTTTTGTTTTCTTTATGTGCCCTCGATTTTGATTTAGACTTAGTGATGCGCTTTTGTTTTGTCATATTATAAATCTACTAAGGTGCGTACCAGGGGACAATACTTCTCTTGATGACCTCAATCTAATTTGAATT
This sequence comes from Mytilus trossulus, assembly GCF_036588685.1. NCBI lineage: Eukaryota > Metazoa > Mollusca > Bivalvia > Mytilida > Mytilidae > Mytilus > Mytilus trossulus. Next base: position 45,389,754 of record NC_086374.1, on the reverse strand, counting down.
TTCGGGATGCCGTTTGAAAGGAAATTGAAGAAGTGACACATAGACAGGTGATGTGTGCAAAGGGACCACATGAAATGTTAATGAATTTCAAATTAAAAGGACATGATGGTCGAAAGTTTGAAAAAAAACATAGAGTTGCAAACGTTTAAAAACATTGCAGTGTGTCAAAAGTTAACATATGTATACAGGAATTAGACATTGGCAAACATTGGTTTTAAAAGTGTAAACCTTAAAGAACCATTGAAAATTGTATTAAAACTAGCGACTATCACTATCAAAGCATGTTTGGAGCCCACCCCCATCTACACAAAACTAGGACACTGATGTTACAGAATTCATCAATCAATCAATCAATCAATCAATTAATTAATCAATTAATCAATTATTCAATTAATCAATTATTTAATTCATCAATCAATGAATCAATCAATCAACCATCTAGTTGAAAAGCCTTGATTCATTTAATCGACAAAAAGCGGATACATTTACTAGTACATAAAGTTAAAACAATCAATGAACACTTCCCTTTTCTAGATCTTAATATCTATATCTTTAACGGAAAGCCTAATACCAAACTTTATGATAAAAGAGGTGATTTTTTATAACCTTATGTTAATTTTCCATTGTTAGATGGTGAAGTTCCCTCGTCACCATCTATGTGTTACTGAAAAATTATTACACTGGGGTTTTCGATATCACAAACTAGTCAAAACAATTACTAAATTTTGTCATACGTACAGGTATTTCAAATAAATACTTGTGTGATTATATACTTTACAAAGCACAAACATGTCTGCATACATATCTCACGCAAACTAAACCTTTAAACAGGTTTATTCAGAAGGGACATAGTTACTTGAATTACGATACCATTGTCAGGTCATCAAAGATGGCATATTTTGGTATCAATATTGATTCACTCATATGCTATTTGCGTCGGAAACACATTTTTATTACAACCAATTGTTTGAGTGATACTGGGTTATGATCCTCTCATATATTTTATGATGGTAAAAAAGAAGTATGATTCTCAACTGATTTTCATAATTATAGTAAATACACAATCTTTCAATTAGATTAATTGAGGTCTGGAGCTATCATGGGTTTAACTGCTAGTAGTCATTTGTTAATTTTATCATTGTCATTTTGCTTCGCTTTTTTTGTACCCATATTTTGACATTGGTCTCGGATTTCACCAAACGTGTTTAATTTCGCTGCATTTTTGCGCATTTCCATACCAGCAGCTTGTAGCCTTTGTTTTCTTTTAATTTAATTTAATTTTATATATGTTTTGGAGTTTAGTACGGCATCCATTGTAACTGAACTAGTACACGATTTTTGTTTAGGTACACATCCACGTAATTATATATAAAGACGGCACAATCAATTTCCGAAAAATGCACACAATTTCAGAGTAACACAATTAAAATATAAATTGTCAGTGAAATAGCAGCTGCAACTCGAATATGAATCTTTTTAAAGGATAATTGAATCGACCGATAATAAAGAAAATTTAATGCATGATAGCCACTTTTAACTTTTAGTTTATCAGTTAATTTTCTTTGCATATGTGCACTTTTCTTCAGAAACATTGACTACATCTCCAGTGTATATATCATTGTGTTATTCTCTGCTTCAAATCAATGTCTATGTTTAAACAAAAACTGTTCAGCTAATCACTTGAATATGCCAAAAGGCACCTTTCCATTGATTATTTTAGAAATTTATTATTTATTGCAAAAAAACTTGTTATCATTCTTTTTGATAATAAAGATCCAATAGATTAAAATGTATAAGGTCTATATTAGAATTTGGTTATCTCTCTTTTTACGATTCTTTTTTACAAAAATTGTAAATCTAGAAATTTGTTGACCCGTTTTTATCATTATTTAAAGCGATTAGATTTTAAGACTAGTATAATTTATTTATTTCTAACTCATTATTAGCATTTTTAAGAGTTTCGATGTATAATAACTAAAAAAAAGAACAATTTAAACTAACCTTATGATATGGGTAATGTCATTCTATATAGCGAAACTTGAGGACAGGAGCTACAAAAATGTAACTACGTGTAAGCATTCACAGTATTTTATAGTAGACAACTATCCTTGCTTTGAATAAAGGTCTAAATTCAAACCTAAGTGTACACTAAACAATTATACCGTATAAACGAATGGCAAATTTTGAATGCAAGATCACAGTTTCTGACATGTTTGAAATATATGAATTCCGTGCGTCCGAATATTTCCAAGTTTCAGAAAAGCTTAAACATAAACATGTGATAGTCAGAGATATGCCAACATGGAATATATGTAACTGCATTTCGGAGCAGAGTCCATACACCAACACTATTACATGCAAGCTCTTGGAAACGGCTACGGAATTACAACGCAGAAAGAAAAACAACAACAGAAGAACCATTAAGTCTTTCCCATGTATAATTTAGCAAACTGATGTAAATCAATAATCATACCAGTGCAAGGGTTGACACACATAACTTTACAAATTTCTAAACTTTAGTTAATTAAAAAAGAAAATAATTCAAGGACAGATCCTCAACTAGTTTGCTTTATAGGCAAATGAATATTACAGTAAAAACTGGATATATGAAGTTATAGTTTTTGTTATGGTTTTGCAGGTAGAAAATACTTCTTCACTTAATATTTTTATTTCGAGAACTAATGTACAATCTACGATATCTGCGAGACCTAAAGCTTCAATTTTTATTCATTTACATCACATTTCTATCCACAGTATTGTTCCTTGATCAAAGGTGATCTTTTCAGAATACTGTTTTCTTTTAGTTTTCTTCGTACTCTAACTATTATATACAAACAGTAATTTACAATGTGCAAAAGTACTGGTAGAAATAAGTTATGTCAGGGATTACATTTAGTCTTTCTATCGTGAAATAATACATTGAATTCTACTTCCGTCACACAGTCATGTAGAAAATCACATAAAGTACATGTCTAGCCCTACTTGTTTCTGGTAAGTACGCTTTTGCATATTCTGTATCGTTTAAGCACTTAGAGATTGATAAAAATAAATAGTTTTATCGATCATTCCTTGCAAATTATCAAAAAGCTAAGCCTTGAACATGCTTCAATGCATTTCCAAGCTGTTTTGCACTCATTTCCATACTTTCGCCAACTGATAATGAAGTGATTTCATGATCACACTAACGATAACACTTTATGTCTTTTTGTAGACAGGTCGATGTCTTTTATTCGTGTGCATGGAATTTAGTAAAAGTAAAGTGTTAATTCAATCTAACCCAGGTTTGATTTCATTTACATTTACAACACATTCGTCACTTAAAAAGCAAACAAAAAACAATTAGAATCCCTTAGTCAAAACCCCGACACATCATAAACTTTTGTTTCATAAAACTACAAAATCAGTTGAAAATATAAAATTCTAGATTACTACTAGGTGCATCTTGTGTTAACAACAGGTACAGGTAGTTACAAAAGTATATGTTTATTCGTTCACCAAACTATATCGTGTATCAAAAGCTTCTGGGCTAATAGTTGGATACCAAAATATATAACTTATATTAACAACTGCTAGGCTGTTTGGCGGATATCAACTACAGCTTGTATAAACAACTGCTAGTTATTAGTTGTCTGATAAAATACCTATTTTATAAACAACTGCTTTTTATCGGTCGTATTGTGACTAACCTACATTTTGAATAACCCATTACTTGGTTATTAGCCTTGATCCAAACTACAGTTTTGTTTTAAGAAATGCTATTAACAAGCACATGTATAAGTCTTCTACTAGTCTACAGTTTGTATTAAAAACTGGTAGTTACAAACAAATGTATGAGTTGTCTTCCAAACGGCATCCGGAAGTAAGCCATAATTTGCTGAATGTATGACATGTTTACTAATAACCGATGAGCCTATCGTTAAGGTAATCAATGCAAATTCAAGAGTTATATTGCCGGTAAAAATAATTAATTGTTTTTAAGGATTGTAATTTGGGGCTGTAACTTTCCATTCCAAATTTCTGCCGCTGATTGTTTTTTGATTGAACGTTCATTTCATAACTCCAAGTTTAATGAATGTCTTGATTCCATCAGTTCCAATAAGCTTTTCTTAAATTAAGGCCAGCACAACCCTGAAATATAAATGCAAGGATATATAGATATTCGTCCATGAAATTCACTCTACGACAACAAAAAGGCCACAAAAGACTCCTATTATATAAGTCAATATTAAAACAATCTTTAACAATTAAAAAGATAATATCTGACCTTCACATTTGAAGTCGATACTTTACTACTAAACAGATAACAACGTTAATATATTGTATAAATAAAACAACGCCACCCACTGTCATTCGAATTGTAAGAGGTGTGCGAAGTAAGTGAGTGTAAACATATGGTTGATACATGTCCTCATGGGACATCGACTCAACTGCATATTCAATAAAAGATAAAATTCCTTTTCAGGTCCGGGTTGTCGTCTTATAATACACATTTAACATCTGTTCAAATATATGCACTAAACGATCTCCTCTGTAATCATGGTAATGATGTGTGTCCTTTTCTGAAAGAGCATTTTCATTGTTGGTTTATTTCTTATTTACGACGACTGCCTCCGTATTATCTCAAAAGAACGTTACTATTCAATTTTAGAGCAATTGAAAAAATCTAGATTGAAAAATAACACATAGCTTTTGCGTATGATTATCATTTATTTTATTTTGTGAACTTATTGAGGCAATTTCTCGATCCTGTTTTACACGTTTGTTACATCTTAGAATGACACTTAATTACAATCGAAATGTTTAATTGCAATGAGTTACTCCTCAGAGTCCACAAGGTTGAATGAAACTGCTTACCCTTTCACAGAAACCGAGTTTGTCCCTGTTGTTTTGCTAAGTGTTTTGTTTTCAACGTGGTGTTTTGAGGACTGTTGTTTTCTTCTTCATTTCGTCGATTTCTTTTTTTTGGGGAGGGGGCCTTGTGTTGTCATTTTGTTTTCAATTATGGATAGTTAATTGTCCCATTCTTACCTTTTTGTTCTGTGTTTCCCAAAACACGCTTTCAACCATAAACATGGGTTTTATCAAAGCTTCAGTGGTCGATTTATATCAAGTCCTAATGCATTTGTATTTATTTGGAAAATTGGTGATAGTTTATATTAGATTCATGTTTTTGTTGAGCCATGGATTAGCCCTTTTTCTACATGTCTGTTGTTGTTTTCTGTCATTAGGTTGCCATTTCCTATTATATCAATATAAAAAATAATAATCCCCTAATAGGCAATGCATTATATCTAAACCAGGTTTAAACGCTGAGTTCATTTGTATGATTTTAATTTAAAGAAATTATGTGCACAGGATTTTTTTTTAACATGTTTAATTTGGTTGTTATTATGTGGTTGAAATGTTTAAATGTGATATTATGTGTTTAATTAATGTATTTCTCTGTTTTTAAATTGGTATTTTTGCATCACCCCTAAATTTCTGTTCCCGTGTACTAGTGTCATTTTAGCAGTATGTTTAACATTGCAATAACGCTTGTAGGTTTAGCTAGCCACAAAACCAGGTCCAACCCCCATTCTTTCTGAAAATGTCCTGTATCAAGTCAGGATATGACTGTTGTTATCTAATACTAGTAGTTTGTTTTTATTAATGTTACATTGTTGTTTGTTATTTGTTGCACTTCTGTGTTTTGTTTTCCTCTTATAGTTGATGTGTTTCCTCCGGTTTTAGTTTGTAACCTGGATTTGTTTTCTCTCAATCGATTTATGACTTTTGAACAGCGGTATAATACTGCCTTTAATAATCCCCCCCATTTTCTATATAAAAAATGACTGTTCCAAGTAAGGAATATGACAATTGTTATCAATTCGTTAATGCGTTTGAGCTTTTGATGTTGTCATTTGATAAGGGACTGTCCGTTTATAATTTTCCTCGGAGTTCGGTATTTTGTGATTTTACTATTTTCTTTGAAATTGCCTTATATATGTCTTTCATTTTCTGAATTTAAGTATACACAGAATTTGCGCAAACCACATTTTGTTAAAAATATCAAAGACAAAAATTAGCATTGCTATGCAAAGAGAATATAGTGTTTTCAGTATTAATAAAATAATTCAAACATCCCAATAAAACGAAGTTTGATTCTAATCTACTTTTACCAGGCATTTAATACAGCCATTGTCTGATTCATCTTTGATGTAGTTTTTTTTTTTAATTTTTCATTCGTCAGTTTTTATTGACACAGTGTAAAACATTGATTCGAAAACATGTGATTACTAGTACTATAAAATACAAAACATTACTGATTTTATCTTTTAACTGACTATTTATCCTTGGACTATGTCATTCAAAGTCATTTATAATAACACAAAGTAATGTATAACAGTATTGATATGTCAAATGTAAATAACTGATTTGCATAAAAGGATTTGAGTCATAAAGGACAGGGATAATGGTAACAATGTCAGTAATCAATATGTGTTTTCACATTACCTTCAAATGTTTTACAATAATTCAGAACTTTATCACCTCTCGTCAACTTGGAAAAGCTGATATGATAACTACAAAAAATGTATTTTCCAATGAAGATGCTTCTATATATCCTTTAAAGAACGATTATTTAAATAAAGATCCAGTAAAAAAATAGAAAATATCATAAAGTTTTAAGAAACCATAATCATGCATACTTGGAACTACTGAAATACAAATATTAAAACGATATATATTATATTAGTACTCAGATAGTCAGTGCACCACTCAAATCTGATTATTTGATCTAAAATGTGAAAAACAAACGGATATATTATTACATGTGTGTGATTTACAAGAAAGGCATACATGATTTTACAAATTCTTGCCTCATTTCCAAGTGATATCGATACAAAGTTATAGAATTCAATGCAATGACCTTTTATTTAAATGAACATGTACACAAAGTTTTATCCTTGATTATCTTATCTTGTTAGTCAATAGCATAAATAGATCATCGTTTAACCGAAAACACCAAATAATGTATGTAAAATTTAAAGAAACAAACTTTGTTCTATAAACATAATAATATTTCTTTTGATCTATCGAATGTTACAAATTATATAATTTGAAAACACATAATTTCCACAAGAAAGTAATAAACATTTAATATTGATTTCAAAATCAAACAACTTTTTGTTAATAAATTAAAGATGCAAAATCAGTTTGCGTCAGATATGACTGGCGTCTTAAATATTTCATGCCATTTGAGATCTTACAGGAATGTAGCAAATTTCTTAGAAGATTGATGGACACAGCCAGTAAATAAGGTTTATATAAGCTAGCATTCTAATACATTATACCATACAATTAACACAGTGGCAGTTAATAAAATCAAGACTTTTTGGCATTACTTATCTTCTAAGAGAAAGCTGTCAAGAATGGTTTCCATATTGATTATTCAGTGGATCCTATTATTAACTCAGTGCTCTCTTCAAGTTTACAAACTTATTAACTGTTAAAACAGTCATTTAGATAAAATACATCTTTAGAATACCAATATATTTACATGTTAACGATCACTGAATACTTTTCGTTATTTCTATGCTTAGACAAAAAGAAATTCTATGACAATTGTAGAACGATACAAAGCAAACACAACAACATAGGTATTCGTAGAATAAAACGAACAAAAGAACGATCTTAAACTTGAAACTTTGTGAAGTACAATTTTTATCTGAATATACCCCTGTTTTATGTTTAAAGTCAGACAAGAATGAAGGCATTTTCTTTGTTTTAGTATACATACAAACGCAAACATTTCATCATATAATGAATTGATCTTTATAAATAGATCATTTAGGTAGTAAAGTTACTTTCAAAACTTAGGAATAAAATTTTGTAAGAGCTTTTTGAATTCTTAAAGTAAAATATTCAGCTTCCGAAACGCAAACATATCAAAGAAGTTGACACTGATTTTACGACTTAATGAACGTTATTTTTCATTTGGGGTTTGTTTCTAATGTATTTGAGAGTGAGTGTTTCTGATATTATTAGTTTACTATGCATTGTCTAGGTATGCTGAAAAAATGTAAGTTACATGTAGCAAAACGCCATTACTTGAATAATTTAGATATAAAATAAAAATGCAAGAATTTACAATATATCTATTTTTTAACAACCATAGATATTTGAATGAGTATATTCCCTTTATTCTCTCAATTAATCTCTTAGTATCAAATATGCAACGCATTCACAGCTTAACCAACACTGCATCGATCTTCCAATCTCTAGACAGTTACATTGTTAAAATTTAGATATTGAAAATGTAAAAGTAATTGCAACTAATGCCATCCATCTAATTTACAGATATAAGTTATCACACAATCAACTAGTGTATGTAGCAATCATATATGACTTTATAATATCTTTATCTCGAGAATTTTTATAAATCTTATACATCCGAAATTGAGACGTACATTTGAATATTTATAAATCTCAAATGTGGCCACCATCGTTTATCATTTTCGTTTATTATAGGTGAACCACGAATTTAGATGTTCAACTAAGTACAAATATACTATAAGCTCGAATTCCGATTTTTGTAAAACAAATAAAATAGAACCATTTGTTAATCCACGAAAATAGTGAATCCACAGTATACGTTGTACATGTATAAGAAATAGTGTCTCTTTAAAACAAAATTCTTTCCAAAAACCTTTATTCCATGGCTTAAGACGTATTGTAGTCGAATGATAGCGATAGTTGGTTGATTTATATTTGCCATGGTCAACCCAGGAGATTTCAAAAGGTTGCTAACAGTCTTTATGACTAATATTAACATGCATATGTTATTATCTTTTTCTGACTCGCAAGAATAATATTTACCACACGCAGAAACAGTCTTTAGTCCTGCTAGTTAAATTGCAAAATACGCATTGTAGTTCAGATCTGTTTACATAGTTTCACCTTTAGTATGGAAAGTAATATAAGAAGCATATGTTTCATTGATTGTTTTTCAGAATCTGCAATGATTGAATACTCTTTCCTGCAAAACCTGACTTCACATGACTTTTCTTTCACTAGATACATAAAGGTTAGCTGACATCTTACCGTACTTGAAAACTCAAAAGCTTGTAAAAACGTTTTTTAAACGAATCCGCACTCACCATATATTATAGGTCTGAGCTGTAACAACTTTTTTATTTTTTTATTTTATTATTATTTTTTTTTTTTATAAAAATCGAACTTAGATATCCAGCTATCAATTGCTGCTTTATATGTGCTGTCTAGATCGGTCTAGCTCCTTAATGGATTATCTCACTGTTTGCTTGTTTGTTTATTTGATTTGTATATTCCTAATGAAAAATGAGATTTGAACATCGGTAAACAACAGTTGCCTAAATTACGAATTTGGCTTTACTTTTTGGACCTTTTGGATTATAGCTCTTCATCTTTTATATATGCTTTGGATTGCAAATATTTTGGTCACGAGCATCACTGAAGAGACATGTATTGTCGAAATGCGCATCTGGTGCAACAAAATTGGTACCGTTGATTTTATTAAGATATTAATCAGCAGAATCCTGAGTGTCTGCTATGCTTGGAGTTTATTAGCTGCAATTAATGCATATTCTTCTTATTTGTTTGTTTTGAGAGGCACCAACAGTTGAAAACATTAATGCTGAAATCTTCTTAAAAAGCAAGAATTTGAATAATTAAATATATATATATATATAATATATTACAAATAAACTCATCATAGATACCAGGACTAAATTTTATATATACGCCAGATGCGCTTTTCGTCTACAAAAGACTCATCATTGACGCTCGAATCCAAAAATGTTAAAAAGGCCAAATAAAGTACGAAGTTGAAGAGCATTGAGGACCAAAATTCCTAGTAGAAGGTATTTTTTTAAGTACTAACATTTTTTTATCAGACAGCGTGATGATTTACCTCGAAAGGATGTATATAGCATATATTTATATATAAGTATGTAAAATGACTTTTATCTAAAATCTTAAATGTTCTCCAGTTGCTGGATATGAGTTTTCTTAAAAAAAGAAGTAAAACGGTTAAATTTATAATACTAGAAATAGTACAACTGCATAATTGTATAGATGATGCAAAAGAGCATAATCTGATTTTAAGGCATACATTACCTTAGCCGTATTTGGCACAACTTTTTGGAATTTTGGATCTTTATTGCTCTTCCACTTTGTACTTTGTTTGGCTTTATAAATAGTTTGATATGAGCGTCACTGATGAGTCTTGTGTAGACGAAACGCGCGCCTGGCGTACTAAAATCCTGGTACCTTTGATAACTATTTAAGACAAAATTTTGTTATTGATTTCAATGTTTCGCTTAATAACTTTCGTTAACTTCTCTTACGATCGTATACATTTACCTTGTCCTCTTTTTGTGTTACCTACAACGGGTAAAAAAATAGTGCTTTAATGGAAAAACAAATCGTCTACCTATCACATATTTCCAATTACAATATGTCAGATAGGTTCAATTATATACAGCAATTATTCATACAAGTGAAGATGATAATTTGAGGATTGAATATGCACCTTATCATTGGAAACCATTAAATAGTGGTCATCAATGTAACATCGCCAATCATCATTCGAAAAATGTCTTTTTCCTTCTTCTTTGATTTGTAATAGTATTAGTAACTTTGACAATTCTTTTTTGTGAGTTGTTTCCATCGTAGTAACACACATGTTCAATGACAATCAAGAGATGGCGGAAGGTGATTTAATTGTTTTTTAAAAATGTATGTATTCTTTTATAAAGCTCAACACTACGGATGTTGATATATCAATCATACCTATGATTAAAAAAATTGTAAAAACGCCTATATCACATTAATCTGATTTTGCTTGGGCTGTAGCATTTTTTTTCGTTTTAGAACCAATCTTCAAATTGAGAATGGATATACATTGTAACTTAACTTATAGCATATCGTGTAAAAACTCAATGAAATCTGGAAATAGAAAATAGACTTAGTTATCATAATGAAAAGCGAAAAAAATCACGATTTGGAAACTGACACGCATAAAGCATGATATCGACACATTGATAAATCACCTTTTGCAGTGACCTTATCTACTACATTGCTATTGAAATCCTACTTTATTACTAAGATATTTATTCATCAACCTGCTTTAATCTTTCGCCATGACGATACTGTAGGAATATATATATTTATTTGCATGTTCAGTATTTGGGAGAGATATGTGTTATTGTGTATTTATTAGCAAATGGATGTATTGACTTTGTGAATGAATTATAATGACCAAATAACTTCTTAATAGCTTTGATATGTGGCTTAAAATAATATGTAGACTTGTAATTTGTACATTATACAGTTAAAACTTAATTTTGTTTTACAGTTCCAATAATAAATGAAGAGTTAATTCAAATTTTAAAGAGGTCTACGTGTCATGTGTTGTTAATTTCCACACAATCGGCAATACTTAAACTTAAAAAATCTTCCTGCTTGTTGTTCGAATTCGATGTTATTATAGGTTGTACACTTCTTTGTGCTATTATTTTCTACATTTTGATTTGAAAGGTACCCTTTATGAGAATATATCATCGTATTTTTTTCACTTAATTAAAAAGAATTCTTAACATATTACTTGAAGGTCTTAAGGGCTTTCCAACAAAAATAAATTTGAAAATATTTTCGTTAATTTCATAAATTATCAAATCTCAATATAGATAAAGCACAATACCAGTTTTGTCATATATCGATTAAAACCAGAAATCAATACACCAAATAAAAAATGGGGAATATAATGAACTTCAAAAGGAGTGATTCTCGTCGCTTCGACAATGTAAGTGTGTTTTGTTATGCTAACCGCATCTGCAATGTGAGTCCACACTCGGTTGAAAATACTAATAGAGCCTCTAGTTTAATTTCACTGACGATGCTGAAATAACAGTTAATAATATTTAATTACCTTTCTGTTGTGTTTTATTATCTGTTATTGTAGGTTGTTTATTTTTAACATTCTGTATCAAGAAATTAACAAACTGAAAAAAATCTTCTTGGTTTACAAATCAGACAGTCGTTCAAAAACAGTTTCGTTATACTATACTGTTAAAGTTGTTAGAGTATATGATATTTTAATAAACTATTGATGAACTGTCAGTATGCTGTGTAATGGTGTGAAATCATTGCTGGCTGGCAGATTTAACCCATATATCTTCATGTTTAACGTCATTTTCCTCAATTTCCAGCCCACTGGTTCCTATTCTTCACAGCAAATTACAAAGTAAATGTCAAGAAGAGTATACAAGCCTAACATATAATTAGAAATTAAATGAGTAGTGAGGATATTGAAGGGTACGGTATATTTTTGTAATATTTCTATAAAATATTCATATCTTGTTATTAAAGTAGTAATAATATGTTGATAACAGCTAATTTCACTGCTGTATCATAATTACCTTAAGATGGTTTGTTAATGTTATTTGAGAAGATGAAATGCGTTGATTATCGATATTTCTAAAAACACCAGTTTCATTTCGAAGTAACTACAGTACTTTAATTCTGATATTGTATCAAATTAGTATGATTAGCACACGTGCTGCTAATCAGTTGTTTTGTTTATACTCAAATGCAATGTGCACAGGCGAATGAACCCCTTTATTTCCTGGTAAGTTCAACACAATTACTTTTCATTACAACGTCTTACTTTTTTCCATTTTAACCATAGCTGTGGTTCTAAAATTGTATATCAAATATACATGATTTTGTTTCCCATATTCATTCATTCTTACAAATTTATATACAGTTTATTGATTTCCCTCGCATATAAATTTTCAAAGACATAATGTGTTAGATGTGGTTTTTTCGTTAATCGTCTTTAAGCAAGTTTTCCATTCCTTAGCTTATAACTTTGAGTACATTGTAAGAATTGATATCCCACAGCATGCTGTTATACTTTCTTTTACTTATATTCAGAGTGTATTTCTTATATTGAACGAAACTATTGCATCTACGTACTATGAGTCTGATGTAGTGTGTTCCATATAGAAATAAAATTATGATTTGATAATTGCCAAGCCTGATTAAGTATGATAAACCATGTGATTATAGTTTGATTGTTATAGTATACGTTGAATGATTACAGTAATTGTTGATGAACTTCTAAATATTTTCTTGATGACGAACAGCAATATATTTTGTTTGTTCCTTTAATATACATTGGATATTTCCTGATATATCACAATAATATAGTCACAAGTGCATTCTTTTCCATAACTTTTATATCTTCGTCTGACTACACTAATTGATAATTTGTCTATACGTGACCCTACATTCTAAAATGAAATGCCGATCAGGTTTAGCCGTTTTCCGTTTTTCATAAACAATGTGCTTTGTGCGTGACAATCTTATAATAAATGTTTATGAATACGACTTTCGTGATATAAATTTGGCGCTTATATCCGTTAAATGATCAGTCTCGTCATTGTCTTAACGATCACTGTAATTGCTATGTTATAAAAGTTTTGTAAAGCAATGTAACGAAGCGTTGTTTTATATCATATAAGAACTTTAGCCGTTGTGTACAGATAACTGATTTAAGAAAAGGAAGGTTGAACTTATATTATAGTTATATTTTGTGTTAATAGTACTAAATACCTATAAAAGATACAACTGTTTTCTTTAGAAGATCAAGTATTTTACACTGGAAGTCATTTCAAGAGAGGAATTATTGAAGAAAGGTATTACGTTTAGCATGCAAATGAAAATGGCACTGTGTTTTACTCATGCAACTATTCCAGTCATAATTGCGTTCGATAACTCTGCATGTTACTGGTTTAGTTAGGATTATGTAAATTTACTGGTTACCAGAGGAATGATTTAAAGAAAATTGTAATGACATAATTAGTATCTCCTTAATCTAGCGATGCCCTTAGCTATCATTATAGTGTCTTGAGCATGCCATATTTAATTGCAATGTAAACAGTGAAATTAAATTGAATTATGTGCATGTACAAAATAAGTGTCGAACATCGTCCACGTTTGAAAATTATTTGCTCGCCATTTTTTTCAAAATTTTATAAAATAAACCTCAAGTAACAGCTATATCAAAATGAACCAATGTTTGATTATATGTTGCTTTAAGGCAAGACAGTGACTCAAAACACGAGCATCCAACGGTTATTTGATTTTCAAAGTAACAATCTTACAAAATATATTTTTACCAAGTCGTCCTAAGCTGGCAATGAGGTCGTCATCTTGAAAATAATACCAAATTTTCTGAAAATGGCTGATTTACAAATCAATTTGGAAGGGACATAATAAAAAATTTAACTATTGAATATACAATATTTCAAATAGTTATGAATATGGTAATAAGCACATATTCCACCAATTATTTCATCTGTGTTGTTTATATCGCAATTTTAGGTTTAACACGACAGAAAATCCAATATTTATCGGAGTTGGATAATTAAAAGGGTGAACTTATTGAGGCAAAAAGACAAATTTTCAAAGCATTTGGAAGGGAGAAGACCAAAATTTAGACTTTTTCAAAAGGCATAAATATATTTCTGAATATATGAGGAATTACTACATATTTCCACACTTTTTGTATCATGAACTTAAAGTACTATTTTATCGATTCTTGAAAGCCCCTGTGCATTTCTATACATTTTACTTTGGCTTAATATGGGTGATGTGTGACGTCGTCAAATTCACGTGATGACTGATATAGTTGGATATAGTAGGAGCATAGCCAGTCATTCCAGTAAACGGCCATCTAGAGATGTATTTTTAAATTTCAATTGTTTAAGTAAAAACAATGTTTTGCACAACATTTTTTTTTAATTCTTACATGGAAAATCCTTCATGTTTAATCCCGTTTAGTGATTTCTTTAATATGAAGCCCTTGTGATAACCAATAGTTAAATTAATTTGTATCCTTATGCAATGAAATTAAGATAAACTGACCCAATACGATGGGTTAACCGAGTTGTAATTGATTATATATTCGGATATCCACCCACTATTTTCCTCTACGTTGTATACCTGTATTTGATCATAAAAAATATACATGTAACCTTTAAGAATTTATTAAATGAACATGTATTTATAAATATTGATGCAATATGACTAATAAATCTGATCGTTTATTATTTAACCTACTTTTTTATTGCTTTGTGATGTTGTTTATATTTTGCTTCACATTAGGCGTACTGAAAAGTTAACATATTCCTTGCAAATTACCGACATTTTTCAATGTAATGAGACCTCATGAGAATTACTAAACATGTTATAAAAGATCGATTGGCGTTTAAGATAACAATTGCAGAGTGCATTTCTTTACATTTTACACATTTTAACCAATTATTTTTCTTGCCGCCGCTATTTTTATACAGAAATTTGATTATTTTCTGTTCTAAGTAAACGCAACTATATTCAGGAAAACAAGTATAAAACCATTAAAACAATAGACACTTTTTATTGAATACTCACTTCATTTTCGAGAATTGGTGTATTTGTTTTAACTAGGAGATGAATGTTGCATTATTTTGTAATTGACATTTTTGGTTAAAAGGAGTATTAGCTGCCGAATTCGTGTTCATCGATTTTACTCAAATTCTCAGATTTTGATTTATATCATAATAAAACTTATATCCAAATTACAGTATGTTTGAAATAAACAATTAACAACAAATGGGCTCGATTATAAGTATCAGCATATTGTTTGTATCTAAGAGTGTATTTCTGTCTAACCAAAAATTTGTAAACGTAATGTGGTGCTTGTTGATGTTTTCTAAACGCTATAAATGTAGGAACAAATACGTCGTTGGATCAGTGTTTACTGACACTGTTTGAACTTTCAATAATGCATGCACATGTTGCTGGTAAACAGACTTTTTACAAACGTAAACACACATACATCGTTTAATCAGGGTAAAGTTAGAAACAAATGAAGCGTTTGTTTTAACAAACGATGAACGACAAACTGTAGATGCATTTTTAGCCAGTGCATAGTTTGTCAAAGTTTATGTTAACTTTGCAAACGTATGTAAGAAACAAAGGCTAAAAACATGTGCGCGATTAGCCGTTTGCATCGTTTGTGTTAAAAAGAAATGCACCCAAAGTCTCAATACCATTAAATCAAATATGGAGATCGATAGCAACATAACCCGATAAAAAAAAACAAAAAAACTATAAATATATATCGATGTAAAAGAAGTCTTTCACTTTCAATGTGACATCAATTTGTAGCTATTAAATGAAGGTCACATAAAAATAGATGGAATGATGTCGAAATTTCGAACTTGCCGTTTGACAGAGATAAGGCTTTTCTCATTAGAAAGCTATTAAGATCAGACTCAGAGTGATGAGGTTCTAAACATCCCTACGTAAATTTTACGAGCGCTATCACGAGTTTGTTAACCGTTATGGAATTTCCGTTTAGCAGATAATAGCTGATTTTTCTTAATGTGTAGCTACAACCCCGTCCTCATTTCCCGATCAAGACCTACCGAATTAAACTCGTTACCAGGTTTATACTAAAATGAGCAATAACACGGTGCAACATGTGGGGCAGGATCTGTTTACCATTCCAGAACACCTGAAATCAACCCCATTTATTTGGTGTGGTTTGTGTTGCTTGCTCTTTAGTTTTCTATGTTTTCTTGTACTATTGTTTGTCTGTTTGTAATTTTTTTTATAAAAGATATGGCTTTCTCAGTTTATTTTTGTTCCTTATGTATCCTTTTGCCTCTCATTTGCACGTTATGCTGATAAGTCAAAGTGATTAAAGTTCCAGGTTCTCTAAATGATACAAACGATAATATCATCTAAATGTTGGACTATTTTCAAGAGACAGTCACATATTGTTCTTGCCTTCTTTAAAGATATACCTCTGAATCGTATTCATTTTGCATCTATTTAGTCTGTAGACAAACATCACTGTTTTGACAGGTTTTATAAAAGTCATTGCAACTGACAGGCTAGTCGCCAATATACACAACCGATTAATTAACAGCACTTAACTGGAAATATTAATATACATCTTATATAAAACTCGTTCTCATACATATACAGTTTGAAGTGTCTATTCAATTAAATCTGCGAGGCAAATAATAAGAATGGAAAACCTTTTCGTCAACAGGGTTGACATAATATGCGATTAATCAACACGATCCACGTCAAAGAACGAGTATAAGCTCTTATGCTCGGTAAGGGACAACAACTATCCCTGCTCCACAATTGATAATAACAGAGGTTTTGTATATTTCACGATACACTGAACGTTTCCCTAGTTTACGTCATGTATGTCACTGGTTAACTTCAAAGCAAATACTGCTGATTTTCCTCTTACCGTCTAAAGGATTTGTTTAAAATGATTGATCAGGGTAATTTTCTGGAACTTTATGTTTTTCGTAGTATTTTCAATATCAATTACTGATTAATGAATCGTTTAGTATTTGTATTCCTTGTCAAACTTTCTACAATTTTGTATCAATCATAACTGGCGAATATATACATACGAGATATCTAGAGAGAATATTAGCAATGGTCATTAGTAACGTTTGACTGCAAACAAAATAAACTATGTACAATATATAACGTAAGATTATTATTATTGAGGGTAAACGCATAGATGGTACAGTTTGTCATGCTAAGCATATGACAAAAATGTGCACAATTCATATACTGTCTGTCAAACTACAATCACCTGGCCAATCAAATAAAACCGGATATTTAAAAAGCTCTTATCAACCTCACAAGAAGATGTATATTTATCCCAAGCGCAGTTTATCCTGGTTAGTGCATTAAATGTCGAAAATGATTTGCATGAAGATAAAGAAAATGGCAACTAATGTGTTAAATAATCCATATATGAAACACATGTAAACTCTGTTTTAAAGAAAATGAAATGACAACATGATATAAATGTGATGTTTATTCCGTACATTTGATTTATTTGAGATACGACGGATATATAATTACTTACTTTCTTGAACGGTAATACCCAACCTTGCAAGCCTCCTGTAGTAACGAGCACAATATAGTCATTTTGACCCTGCTTTCATATTAAAGTGCCTTTTTTTCATTACCTGGTTCAAATTATAGTCATTATATTGGTATCTGCAATGGGTTTTTTTATTGTGTCTTTTAGCTCTAGTCAACTGGAAATCTGAAAATTAACTCAAAAAAATAGACATATAAAACAAAATAACACAGGGTATCTGCTCAAACGTTTTAGATTAACTGTGTCTAAAGTAATAACATTTAATTTTCGTCCAATTGCATAACTTAAGGCAACGTAGTAAACCGCTGTTCAAAAGTCGTTAATCGATTGAGAGAAAACATATCCAAGTTACAAACTAAAGCCTTAAGAAACACATTAACTATAAGAGGAAAACCACGAAATAACAGAAACACTGCAGTGCAACAAAAATTAAACGACAATGCAACATACATAGAAACGAACTATTGGATAACAACTGCCATTTTCCTGACTTGGTACAGGTCATTTTAAGAAAAAGAATGGTGAGTTGAACCTGGTTTTTGTGACTAGCCAAACCTCACACTTTTATACCAATGTTAAATATATGGCTAAAATGACAACATTACATGACAGGAAAACAGTACAAATATATGCACATATATTCAGAACAGAGAAATACAGACATAAAAAATTAGGATAGTACTCAAAATCCGTATAATAGAATTGCGAAATGTCCGTCACATTTATTAAAGCCACCAAAAGCGACGTAACAAGTAGATTTCTAAAAACTGCATAAAAATAAAGATTATATTTGTGACTGATGAATTAAACACTTAAATGATAAGATTATGCATGTTCTTTCAAATTTGTTGCATTGTCTTTTGTGAAAGAAGGAAAAGACAGAACAATTATAATTCGTGAAATAACAGATAACACCATGGCACATAAAAAACGACGAAAAAAGAAATAACAGTCTGAAAACAAAAGACTAAAGCAACATGAACCCTTCTTTGAAAAAAAACTGCATGTTTGCTCATGTGGTTAAGGTCTCCTGTCTAATCTCATCATCATCATTATTTTGTTTCATTTAAAACAAACCATTTTTGTATTTTTCTACGTGCTTTAACTATTTGTATAAGAAAGTATTAGAAAATACATTATTACATCATATTAGCAGACTATATTAGCTTAGTTAGTGAAGTGGTGATTCTTAATACTACAAGGACAAAGAGTGCCATTATGTCCCTTTAAGACGACATGTTAATCAAACTTCTTGACAAACATGTCATTTTTGATGCTTATTTTCCTTTTCGTACTTGCTGATATATTTATATTTATCTCTTTATCTTATATCTTTTTTACCTGACAAAATACAATTTTCATTTTCTGTTAGGTTGACTGGATTTGGATACAATGTTTTTTGTTAAGTTGTTTTTATAGATATTTCGTTATTCTCAAAACCGAAATACTGGAGAAAGAGACATTATCAGCTTAATTAAGAATAATACGAAAGAAGAAATCAATATGGTTAAAATTATTTACGACTGATATGCGTTGAAGTTCAATATTAAAACAATGTTAAAAATTTACCCTTGAGTCCAACCTTTTGTTAAATCAGTCTGAAAATTTACATATTTCTATTTCTGATGTGCATTAGATCATAAAATTTCAATATATTTTATTTATGATGGCTATGATCAATGTGTTGTATAGATATAATAGCGTATTAACGTCTTGCTGATGTATATAATCGTGGTTTTTATTTGGTCGATAAGGCTTAACCAAGTTTCAAAGATCTGTCTAAATTCTAATGAAGTCTTATAAGATTTTCTTGTTAACGTTTTTCTGTAATTTGTATGCAAACTACGGGGAATCAAACAAAGCTGTCTGTTTTGAGATTAATATAACATGAAGACATATTTTAGTGCAGGCATGTTATTATAAATTATAATTATGTAGTTGCATTTTAATTCTAAAAATGCTTATTTTGTTAAGAATGTGTAAAATGCAACTTTCAAAATTAAACACAGACCCGTGTTTAAAAATAATATAATTGGTCAAACCACAGCATCCATGTATGTTTTGTTGCATATACCTCACAATAGAAAAATAGAATTTGAATTTTGTATATCCAGGCTGCATTGGACGTTTGCATGTAAGATGTACATGAAAATGAATAGATTTGGTATAATTGCCTGTAAGACACGTATATGTATCCATAAAGGTGTGAACAAATAAAGGTCAACGTACGGCTTTCAATAATGAACCAAACTCGTAATGTACAGTAAGCTATAAAAGGTTCATTATGGCAAAAAGTGGAAACCGATGGCATGATGTATATCTTAATAATGCACGAAAAACTGAATAGCATGGCAAATACCAACCAAGACAATCAATGTATCACCAAAGACCTATAATGATAAACGTTTTGGTTTTTGTACGCATCAATAAGTTGAAAGATGGTACTAAGTTCTTGTGTTACATAATAATATGGCAAAAAATCAAATATGTAAATTTCGACAAATAATAAAGTCATGAAGATGAGTGATGAAAGAAAGTGATGGTGCATTTACTAAATGCATGTATGCATTATTCTTTATTGCTGTAAATTTGAAAGTTGTTGTCATTTATTAGATATTCATAATTCCCATCATTAAGATTGATTTATTATTGCTTGGTTAACCTGGTGTTGAAAATAGTTTATGTATATTTAAGACGACTTCTGCAACGTAAGTCAACAGGGATTACGGATGCCAATGGGAAATGAGGGTAAGTTAGTAAGAGGCAGATTTTCTATGCAAGATACCACCTATGGTATATTAAAGATGCAAAGAATATGCATAGGATTCTATTTATCCATTTCGACTGAGCGTGTCGCTGTGAGGCATGAGGGGGTTCCCCTATTTATTAAAAGAAAAATTCAATGTATTTACCGATTAGGTCAATATTCAAAGAATCTACAACACGTTCAGTATAAGTTTATTCAAAGGAGAAAAATTATAGCATGGATCATATCTAAGTTTACAAGCTCTATAAACATTATCACATTAAAATATACTGTTTGTAATCAGATTTTCTACAGGATCAACCAAAATTTAAAACTACATTTTTTTATCTTTAAAAAAATGAGTAATATCATTTGTGGTAACTATAAGTCTCTGACTTCATTGTTTACCAGTTATACATAGATTATAGACCTAGGAAGATGTGGTATGTGTGTAAATGAGACAACTCTCCATCCAAGTCACAATTTGTAAAATTGTTAACCATTATTGGTCAAAGTCCGGCCTTTAACACGGAGCCTTGACTCACACCTAACAGCAAGCTATAACCCAAAATGACTAATGTAAAACCATTCAAAACAGGAAAATCAAACACTAATCTGTAAAAATAAAAAAGGAGAAAAACGAGAAAGTATGACCATGATACATTGTACCACCAAAAGACAACAACTGAACGTTAAAGAATAGCATTGCTGATTAATTATCGATGTTGAACGTGTCGACTCACATCCTGTTTGTTCCAATGATATACATGAAGTTAATATTCAAAGATTGTAATTTTTCAGCTTTTAAATTAGTTTGATAACTTCAAAAACCTCCCTGAGAGATATTTTAATAATCAATCAGCACAATCTAAATTAAAGTCACATGACCTGTATATGCTGATCATCATATCTGTCATAACTGCGATCTGCAAAGCAATGTAAATATTAATCATTTCATCTATTTTTGTTGTTTCCTATTATATTTGGTAAATGAAATCAATATAATATTAATTTATGTAAATATTACCAAAATTGCAGCACTAGACAAATCTATGTTAATTGATTACTATCACAGCTATAGAATGTGTCAATAAGTAGCTATCAGTACGATGTGTTTACAAAGATGGGACAATTTTAGCTTTACCGTGTTTGGTTTTTGGACGAATAATATTTCAGATTTGTATACATTCGGTAGATGGAAAGATAAATATTACCAATGTTTGTTTAATTACTCTGATCAATGCAGCGTTTATTTCCATCAATATTTACAATTAGAATCCAATAACGATAAAGAATCTGACTGATTCAGCTTTGAACTAATGCTTGTTAGTTTCGCATTTGTACTAGCAACGAAAGGAAAATGTGTGATTAATCAGTAAAATGAATTTCATTTTGATTAGACATCGACTGTGAAATAAGAAATAGTGTTTTACTTCTGCGGGAATCGTAAAAAATAATTACACTTAAACAAATTTAAATCGGAGGAAATGTCAATATTTGCAAATGGACATGAAATAAAGGGAAAGAGTTAACGTTGAGTGCATTCTAACAACATATTGTATGGTTTCCTAAATAAGACGGTAATGAACGTCAAGATATTTTTAGAGTCTTTATGTAAGTGATTTTTCATGTATTACTATAAATTGTTTGCCTTTTTATCTTTTATTGTTATTATAATTGACTGAAATATTTTTGTCGATTTATATTTTTGAAAATTCTTTTTTGTTTAAATATAAATATATTTATAACATTATATTGGTATTCACATAAATGCAACAATAACGTAAAAAAACAAAACAAAAATGTAATTCTTAATACTCATGAATAAAATTGCCATTTTGTTCTAACATGTAATTTTATAAATAAAAAAAGAAGATTCATCTTTATTGTAAATTCGTACTGTTAAGATATCTCATGGTCAAATATTTCATAATTTAAATAAACATTTGTACAATAATTGTTTTCCAGAGTGTTAAACAAGTGTGTTAAATCAATGTTTGAGAAGCTATTATGTTGGGTTTTTTACTCAATATTTTTTATAAACGTTCACACATCAATCCGTTATTTTTCCTACTTTGATTTTAAATGTACTTTAATGCATGCGACATATATAAAATTGCAGATTTGAAACGAAAAGTTTGTCAGAAGGTATATGATTTTTCTTATTATTTCACTTACATGGGTATAAATCTGGAAGTTGTTTAAACTTACAGATACCTGATTATTAAAAGAGACCTAAGTCTTAAAACTGTAGTCCCATAAAATTATTTATCTAAATTACATAACAATAGTATTCAGCACTATATATTGCTGTTAACAATACATGTATAACAAATTTTGCATGATATCCTAAAATTTGAATCGCATAACATGTCTATCCTTTTTTTTTTTAAGTCTACCAAATATTATCCTTCAGGTATTCATAATATAACATAGAATATTGGTGTTCGCAGTTTTGAATTTTGTCTCGCATATTCCTGAAATTAGTGCTAAATTTAAAAAGTGTCGGAGTAGCCTCACATTGTGATCTTTTCGTGAATATTTTGATATGAGTAAAGTTAACGCTTTACCTCAGCATATCAATCATTTTGCTACAAAAGCTTCTGTCACAAACATTTTAAAGTGTGTAAAATATTTATGTATATATATATCGCCAATGGCAGTCAGCAGGGTCAAAGAACATCAGTTGTTCGACCTGTTAGTCAAATGCGTTTTGTTTTAATAAACTTTTTCACTTTTTTTGATCTTTTGGAAAATGTTGTTTTTGCTGTATTAAGACCCTTCTACAACGAAATTTGTTTTACATGCAGACGTATAAAAAAAAAGTATCCTACGCAATCATAGGTTTGAACGTAGTTTTCATTTTAGAATTGTATATATATATATAGCTATTGCTCATATATATCCAAAATGTCAGTGTAAAATCTAATAGAGAATAAAAATGGGGAAAATATCAAATAAATAACAACCAAACCAACAAGCAAGCAGATAACAGACGAGACCACAAATGTGTCTTCAACGCAGCGAGAATTGGCCGCACCCGGAGGTTGTCTTCAACTAGCCCCTCAATCAAAATGTGTACTAGTTCATTGTTTGCCTTGTTTCATCAATTATGTCAATGTTAACAACCACGTCATAGTGTCGGACACCACACGTGCGCTTTCTTTAAGTGTACAGATTGTCAGCCTGTTCGCTTATTAAGAAAAACAACAGTATTTTAAATTGAAAAAAGTCAGGAGTAGTTTGAATATTTTCGCAATTTCAGAGGACAAATAAAAGCTTTCGTCATACCGTCGGACATCTATAATTTTGTCGCATGCTCGAAAATACATGCAGGAAAATGATGTGTTGCCTTTTTAGAATGGATCTGAATCTGCAATGCTGTAAAATGTATGAAAAAATTAAAGGAATTTCAGAAAATGACAAGTTCATGGGAAATTGGCCAGTATGACACCTCTTTGCATAATATGTATATTTAGTGGTGATCGGAAGAACTAGTTGTGATAACAAAAGTTATAAAAATTCCCACCTGACTTCAGTGGTAATTTTTCTTTTTCTTTCTTTTTTTTTAATTGTCTTTTAGCCTAAGTTGCATTGTTCGATGCTGCAATCACTGCCCAGTCAACACTGAGGTTGCGAATTCGAAGGTCGGTAGTTTTCTCCAGGCACTCCGTCTTCCTCCACCAATTAAAACTTGCCGCCACGAAAAAGCCCAAAAGCGGTGCTTAAAATGGCGATAAATCACAAAAAAATCAAAATCAAATCATTGTTCGATGAAAGCAATCTGGCTTCGTTCTTGGTAAACACATCTTTTGCAATTATTTAAGAATAAGTAACTAACACATGTTGTGTCTATTTAGAATATCAACAGGTTGTTAATTGTAACTATTATCTTGCAATTAGTAATGTTCAAAATCTAATATTAGTACAGAGATTTCGGAATGTATTGTGGAAAGATATAAGCCTATTTACTAGACCTCCGATAGCTTTATATTAAGTAAAAATCGGTCACAAACAATGATTCTGCACATTATCTATCTTTCTACTCATCAATCAACATAAAACTATAATTGACAAACAGTTTAGTACTTGATATAACATACATTTTATGGTTTCAAGTTAAAGGTGCTTTTTGAAGAGTTCTGCTAATATTATCATTACATATAATTACGTTGATAATATAAGAAGATCTTAAGATAAGTCTAGTTTTATGGCAGGTTATATTTAAATTAGTTACCTTTTCAATTATGAGCGAATCTTCTTAAATCATGAACAGCCCGTTTATCAAAACAAATATAAAGTTCATGTAATAGCTTTCGGGAAAAGTCATTAAGTTGGAGTATAAAAACAGCCACGCACAAATACAACAATTAATGTAGTTAAGGAACAAACAGTTTGTTATCAATTTACCATTTGTCTTCGGTGTTGGTTCTTAAAGAGCTCAATGGTCTGTAAAATCGTGGTAATTAAATTTCAATTAAGGTGTTGTTGAAATATAAAAAAATGTAATAATTAATGTAATTGAAATACATTACCTCAATTGGCAAAAACATACATCATGCCACTTTATGATTTGAAATCGATGATTTACCAATATTACCGATATCGTGGCGTTATTTAACATTTGTCGTCCATTTCATCCTTATGTCCTTTGTGGTAACCAGCTGTACCATTCTTCGACGATCACGTGGGTTTCAGAGCAACTATTTTAAATATCAAATAGAAATTCAATATTATCGTATCTATACCAGTATGGACTTAAAGAATCCGAACAAAAAATGCCTTGTAACATAACATTGTATGTAAAGTGGATCCGAGATTAATATATAGCTGCTGAGCAAATGCATTCTTTTATTCCAGGAATCAATAACGAGGGATGATACATTATTGCTAATACAACACATCTAAGGAGAAAAGACCGGATCAATTAGAACTTCTAGGTAAGTTTATCTATTCTTTGAAATGTGATGTCTTGATAATTTCAGTTGAAGTTAATGATGAAAGGAAAAAAGGTAATTGCAAGTAAACTATAAAATAAAGTTAAATCTTCATCTGTATTAGAAGTAGTGGTGTTTTTGTCAATTTCTATTTTGAATATGTTTGTTGTTTGGTTTGTTATTTTTATTGTTTTGTTGTTTTGTTGTTTTGTTGTTTTGTTATTTTTTTTATGTGTTGTTTTTTTTTTTTTTTTTTTTTTTTTTTTTTAGCTCTTACTATACAGCTATATTCTTCTTCAGTGCTATAATATTCTATGAATAGGTGTATCATTGTATAGTTTTGGATTTATTTTCTTATTTTATAAACTGAGATCGGTCTCCGCTGTATAATCATGCGTAAATTAGATATTATAGGGGGAAATCTGGATTTGCGTACTGCAATTTTTTTTTTTTTTTAAGTTTTGTATTTCGTTAAAGTAATGGAATAATTGTACATTCTAGGAGTAATTCGCTATTTTTGTGAAGCAAAAAATTTCTGTATAAAGGTCAATGCATTAGATAAATCGGTTTGTTTGAGTATATGATGTTCTTTGCACTGAATTTGTTTTTAAAATTAATTTTGATGAGTTTAAGAATCATTTCGACAATTATTATCATACTTTTATACACATAAACTCTGGTAAAAGTTTGAATAGCGAAGTTTATTCACACTATCTTAGTTCTTGTTTGTACCATTTTAGCTTCGAGCAATCTTGTTATACAATAAACATTGCGTTACACTCAGCATTGACATGACTTTTGTATACATGCCATATGTTTAAATTTCTAACAGGTGATACGTTGATTATTAGGCGGGGTATTTCTTGAAACTTGACCCCAAAAATTGATTCACTCGGACTTAGGTAATATGACCTGGATACTTTAGTTCACTGTCCTCTAAAATGGTATGTTAATGCTATGCTTTCCGGTAATGTCAAATTGGATGCCAGCTTATCTCTCATTGGATGTAATATTACAATTACATAATGTGTTAAAAGAACGAAATTAAAAGGGGAATATGAAACATAAAACTTGAAACAATATTCCAAAGATATGCTTCTTGTGAAATAAACATAAATGACAGAAACAGCGTATTGCTGTTCTTGATTCTGAAATAAATACAAGTCTTTCAAAGACGACACAATGTTTGATAATCTTATATATTGATCTTTAATCTATACCAGTATATTCAGGGGACATCAAAACATTAAATTAATATTTGGTAATCTTATCAACAAAATACTACCATTCGTTATCCGACATACAACATCTCGAAGAACCTTCAAGATATTTTCTTGACCGTAAAAACTAGGGTTGAATTGTATAGCCGGAAAAACAGCACACAGCCAGTTTTTCAATATAAATATATAACTTTGTAGATGAAGTAAATAAACTCATCATACATAAAACGGTGAAATATTATAATTTGAACAAAGGCTCTTTATTTCGAATTCATCATGGGATTTATAATGCATCAACAACGGGGTTAAAGAGGCCAACTGCATGAATCAAATGGGTTGAATAAATTTAAAAACCATATTTTTCTATTTTTATTTCAACATGTATAAAGCACATTCTTCACGAACATTCACATTATTATCGTAAAATGTATAAATACAAAGCAGTTATATACACTTCATACTGAGAGACATAATTACTGTGTGGTCACAATAGAATAAGAGTATACAAAACGGCGAAAAGAGTAGATTTACATAAGATAAAATTCACAATACAAAATAAAATTGGATCATCAAAGAACTACATGAAGTTTTTTCCTATATGTGTTCCACAGATGAAGCCGTGCTGGAGAGATGATAATTAAAATAAGAAATAATCCCCATAGTATATATGTCTGTATATAAGTATTAATACATTAACATCGGTCATTCTTGTAGCCCAGTGGTATCATTTGGGTACAATTATAATACTAGCCGTTTGATTGCTTCTGGTCTATTTTAATCAGGCATGAGTTTGAATGTACCTGGATCAAAAGCATCAAATAGGAAAGCATTTAAGCGTGTTAAAGTTTTGTATAAAATGAAAATTAAATCAACAAATATATTTTACTAATCTAAAATGAAATTTTGATAATGATCTAACACTATAAACACTATATAAGAGATCAAACATAAAGAATTGACAATTTGCATTTTTATTTCATTATCTTGGCTGACGTATCCTGGCTAAGCTTGGTTAGACACGTATAAAACTGTTATATTAAATATTTTAATTATTTTCTTGTCTGTTTGCAGTGTAATAGGGGTAAAATATATGCACTCCAGCGTCTAGCTGAATGTCATTTTTTAAACTCTACCAAACCTTGCTCAAGTGCAGATTACCATGCACTGTCCGTCCGTCTGTTATGACTTGTCAATTTGACTACCACAATTTTTGAACTGGAATGCTTATAAAGTAGTCTAAGAGTTTTTTCCAACCTTTTCAAAATAATCACGACTTTCGTAAAATAGAAAGTGTTTTTTTTATTTCGCAGAATTTATGTATAAGAATATTATGAAAATCTCGAAATCGTGATTCTCATAAAATATTTTCGGAATGACAAGTTGATAAATCATATTTAACCTCGAATATGTTACAAATGTATTTGTAGAATTTCTGACTGCTTATAATAATAGACCTGCACAAGAATATATTACAGTACAAATCGAAAATCTAGTAGGATATAGAATCTTAAATTGAAATTCTGATTTATTGTAATAAAACCTTGTGGAAATTCCAATATGTACATCTTTATAAATTGTGAATTGGATGGAGAGATGTCTCATTGGCACTCATACCACATCTTCTTATATTTTTTCATACTATAGAAGAAATTGAGATATTTATATTTGTAGTAGGTAACATGTGTATAGTACATTGTGTACTAGATGTATATTTTTAAACAATCAATTCATAAAAATAGTTGTGTTAATATTACTTAAATGAATCTATTCTGTGTTATAATAGTCTTACATGTGGAGTTATATAACTATCATTACTTGCCTGAATAAAAACATCGATAAGGCTTATACGTCAATTTAAAACAAATTGTTTATCAGATTTTGTTTGGTAAACAGATCGATAAATTAATTTTATTCATTGAATTTATTTTGCAACTTATCCAGTTTAATTCAGAGTAAAACAAAATCAACGAATATCCAGCGCAATCCGGAATAAAGCTGGTCGTAATTATTTATTTTATTTTGGATACAACTATAAAGGAGTAGGTTCGGGCCCTTTTTTGGCCCCAAAATATATCAGTTTTTACAAAATTGTTATAATGTAAACTTTAAGCATTTTAATGGAAAGTAGAATACTACTACTACATAAATATGGGCTGTTTATGACAATATAATGCACATAAATCGGGTACTAGCATCATAAAGTCATGCTAAAAGAGGGACGAAAGATACCAAAGGGACAGTCAAACTCATAAATCTAAAACAAACTGACATCGCCATGGCTAAAATGAAGAAGACAAAAAGACAAACAATAGAACACATGACACAACGTAGAAAACTAAAGAATACAGAATACGAACCCCACCGAAAACTAGGGGTGATCTCAGGTGCTCCGGAAGGGTAAGCAGATCCTGCTCAACATGTGGCACCCGTCGTGTTGCTTATGTGATAGCAAATCCGGTAAATAGTCCTAATTCGGTAGGTCACATTCATGACAATCTAATAAATACATAAGTATAAGACCGTTAATTTTGGGTTTAAATTGTTTTACAATTGTCATTTTGTGGCTTTTATAACTTGATATTCTGTATAAGTTTTGCTCATTGTTGAAAGCTGTACGGTGACCTATAATAGTTGCTAACTTCAACGTCATTTGATCACACGAGTTGTCTCATTCGCAATCATACCACATCTATTTTTATATTTATTGATTTTGATATCAGCATTCTACGTTTATATTAAAATATAAATCAAGTTGTATAAATTGAGAATTGTTATACTGATAATATTTTAAATATTTAATTTGCCCACCATGATCCAACGATTCTGTAAAAAAATAAATAATTAAAAAGCACATTTTTATAAATTGGAATATCCAATATTCGTCTGAACAACTCCGAGTATATGTCGACTTTTACATTGAAATGTTCATCTTCTTTCTTTGTCAGAGACATACTGCTACCCTAAGGATAGCTAGCACCTAATGAGCTAATTAAAGGAAGAAACTTTTTAACTGTATAAACATGTTCTAGTCTCACAAAAAGGGGAAGCTACTGCTTAATAGATATTAAAATTAGGCTTTTAATTCCTACTACTCATGCATAAATGGTCAGTGCACGTATACGAGGGAAAAGTAATTTTATACTTGATTGCTGGAATGCCTTTGATGGTTCGTAAGAGGATAGTATTGAATAAGTGTCATCCTAACTCACTGTCAGGAATATCTAGAGTACATTTATTTCGTATTAATGCAATTTTCCAAATGTCAAATGGCTTTCTCTACACCATTATGGGAAACTGACATTTCATCAATACCAATAGTCGTGTCATTTAATAGATTGTATAGAGACTGTTATAGCTACTTGACTATTGCACATACAAGTTTAGATCACTTCTCTCTTATATTAGTATATCTAAACTTTAAAAAAAAAAAAATATTTTAGCATTATTTCTGTTAAAAGATTCTTATCTAAACAGTTGCATGTAAGTGTTCTTAGATAAAATTTGATACTTTAGAATATAAATAGAGTAAGGTAGTTTGTTATGAATGTCAATTCCAAAAGCATCCCCCATAAATCAAAAGACGAAGATGTTAACAACTGTAGCCTATCGTTCAAACTTCTAAAATGGACAAAACCAACCCGTATAGTAAGCTATAAATGGTACCGGATATTACAAGATTAGGAACGAAATTAAAAAAGAAAATTTACGGTCTGATTTATGCGAAAACAATAAGCAAAACAATCTATGGATGCTATAAATCAACGTAGATATAACCACTGAATTACAGGCTCCTGACTTTGGACAGACATATCAATAATTTGGCGTGGTTAAACATGTTTGTGAGCAGTCAATCCTATCCTAACCCGGAACAGTGGTTAAACAGCACAACGTTAAAACAAATTATAAAAATCACTGGTTGGAAAGGGCATGATTTATTGTTTTGAAATACACATTATTTGTCCATGCTTCGCTTACAAAGATGCTATAACGCTTCGTTTTAATTTCTGTATTATAGCTTTTCAGATGCTTACGATTTCATTGTAAACGAAGAAAAATTATAGTATGTAATGTATATAGAAGTGAAGCATAAGACACACACAGTACTCAATTAGAGACGATGTGACTTTTCTTCAGATAGTCTTTTTTCATTAAATTCTCTTCTTAGTCAAGACTCTAATCTTATATTGTCTGAGTTACATTATAGACGATCCGAGTTGTTGTATAAACGGCCCAAGTTGACTCTAAAATTGGTCCACTGATTGACGGGCCGAGTTTCCCATCTTATCATACCTCCATTTTTTTAGAAGGTTTTTTTTCGAGAATGTATATCTTAGAAGTCACATATGTGTGCCTTAATGTTAAAAGGAGTAGGGGCTTTAATGGCCTAAAATGGCCCCATATTTACAAGATAATAAAAATTCTAACAGAGCAGATTTTTCTCCATAAATTATTAGAATATGAGTAAAGGATTTAAAAAAAATGTTTTTACTTAACTAAAAAAGGTTCAATGACGTCACAATGGTAGGTGTAAATGACGTCATTATTGGGAAAATAAGCAAAAATACCGAAAATTTTATGGTTTTTCTAAATTTTGACCACCGCACCATGCTTGCACCAATTAGAAATTTTAACATTTTGACAAGTTCATACATATCAAACTTCGCATAAAAAATCTTTTTGGTGCAAGGTTGGTGCGATAGTTTATTTTATATTTTTTATAGCCAAGCGGAGCAATAAAAAGCTGAAATTTGCCGTCCAAATTGGACCAGTTCATCTGACAAAGTTTAGTTTATACATTCTTATGCCTATAGAAACTTATTTTTTTTGTTGATGAATGTAAAGTGTATTCCTAATTATATATTTTCTTAAGTATATCTAGTTAAGTTTCTTTAAAAAAATCCGACAGCAATGACCTTCATGTGTAAGGCAGTCAATAACAACTTTGAGGACATTTTTTTATATTATGAAATTTTAGATAGACCTTCAACATAACAAAATCTGTACATTTCTGATGTTTTTGCTAATTATAAATTCAAATTTGTTGTTTGAATGGGGCAATCTTCTCTCTCTGGTATTAGGGTCAGATCCATGATTTATGTAACGAAAAAAAGGGAGGGGATGTATTTTACTTAAATTTCCATAATTGGCGAGAAACACGAGATTTATTTCGAAAATGATCCTACCTATATTCCAATTGGATGTGTCTTTGTGGGGAATGTGCATAGAGATCTTAAAAATTTGATGGTAAAAAATGGAAACAGCATAAGGTAGACTATCCATATATCCGTATAAACATGTAGAAATATATAATTATATAAGTACGCCCGAGTCTGTGACAACTCTACAACAGATTTATCCATTGCATCACCAGCAGTGATGGTGATACATGGCTATGTACATTATGTATTTACAACTCGTCTAAACATCAACCCAACAATGTAAGATCTGTAAATTTGCAAATGTATATATAAAAATATATATGGATTGATTGATTGATTGTTGGTTGCTTAACGTCCAGTGGCAAATATTTCATGCATATTCAGTACGAGAACAAGTTCACAATAAATGCAATAGGTAGGTTGATACAATAGAGGTCACCTGGGATGAAGGTCGGAGAAATTTGGACTGCCACCGGAAAAAGAGGGCATATTGGATAGGGACAGAAATTTTGCCTTGCAACAGGCCACCTACGGACCCTCAGAGAGTTGTTGCAAGGGTTCTAAACGCGCAAAGAGCGTGGCCCTCTCTTTACACGAGGCATCGGATTTAACGTCCCCCTTCTGACCGGACGTGACTGTGAACTTGATACATCCCGCACAGCCAAGCGGACGCCCCACTTCGGCAAGTGTGTTACTGCCGGTCGGGAGAAGACCAAGTGACCATATTTCTATACCCCAGTCACCCTTGGGGATTATATATATGGATAATTGACCTTTCCATGCATAGAAACAAGAGCCTGAAGTCTGTAAGCATACTACATGTCTGTTGCCTTTTTAAAGGTTATGTTTTGAATAGTTTAATAATCATGCGTAAAAATGAAGTGTACATTTTAAAATGTGACCCGGCTTTGTTGTTAAGCCCCATTTGTGGGCATTATATTTTCTGGTCTATGCGTCTGTTCGTCCGTGCGTATGTCAGTCTATTCATCCGATTGTCCTTGTGTCTCGCTTCAGGTTTAAGTGTTTGGTCAAGGTAGTTGAATCTGACATCAGACTCAGACTTTTTTTGAAGTAAATTTTAATGTGTGTATTGTGTGTTTGATTTTTTTCTACTTTGCCTAGAGGTAAACGGAGAGGGGGTTTGAGATAGCAAAAATAACATGTTTAAATCTGCCGATTTTTTGGGCCTGTCCTAACCTAGGATTTCCTGGCCATTGTTAGTCTTGCAATTTGGGCATCCATGTACTAAAGACACATTCTTGTTTTCAATAATTTTGACGAATATATAATGAATATTGTCATGATGATCAAAGACCAAGTCATACGACACTAAGATTAGTAAAGGCGAAAAGTAAACTAGCCACATTGACAAAAACTACAAAAAAACAAATGATATATATATATACATATATATATATATAATGAATATAGAAAAAATCTAAGAATACAGATTTATTTGATATAGTAGCATGTTCCAGTTTTGTAATTATATAGAATGATACGGTTATAAGTCTGGACAACTGAAAAAGATAATAGAAATAAGATGAATTTCGAAAAGTCAACCCTAACGATCCTTTACATAAGTCTAGAAGGGGGGGGGGGGGGGGGTACTTCAATACTTAATTGATAGGGGCTGTAGCTGTTTTGTCACCTTACCCAGTTTTACATTTTAAAAATATATACCTTTTCCTAAATTGCGTAGGAAAAAAAGTTATATCATATATATCTGATAGTTTTCTTAACTTTTCACTTATTCAAGCTTAAAAAGGTGTAAATAGAAGTGCCCCTTTCAACCCCAATCCCTTCCGGAAACATAACTACTGCCATGGAAATACACTGACTTTTGAATGTGTCTGTATCTATTTATTTAAGATAATCAATATTAAGATTTCTTAGCGCTAAATGTGTCTTGCCTTTATATCATTCTTCTTGTCGCTGATAAGTGAGACCCAACCCAGCATCAGATGCACAATCTGTATATATCAGCAATACCCGGCGTTTTGTTTTGTTTGTTCCTGTTTCAATATTGCTTTCCCCCTTAATATTTACCTTGGAGTTCGTTTCTTTTTACAATTTACATCTTAAATTGCCTTTCTGTTTCAATATATTTAAAATTAAATCTTGTAAATAGAAAACAAATCGCGGTTGCCATGGGCACAGATATGTTGCTAGGGAGAAACAACAGTGAATTTGGCAAAAATGTGCAATTAATTATGTTATATTTTAAAAATAGTGTACAAGTGTAAAGTTCACTACATGCCAAACAGGTTCAATTTCAAATAAAGATATATTAAAGCTGTATAATAATCATATTTGATGAATTTAACCCCGCCATTTTAGTGGTTGCTAGGCAACAGAATAAACGAACTAGACCCAAAATTCGATTATTTTCAGAAGGTCTATGGTATAGACTTACAACATGACAAATTAAATGAAATTTGGGGGTGGGGCCAAAAATGGCCCTTATAGCCCCTAGTCCTTTCTCTATATTTCATCTTTTTTTTTGACAATACTGACAGAAACTCTCAGTGAATACTACATTAAAGCCTTTACGGTGTTTCATATTTCAAAAATAAAATGATAAATCTCAAATTTGTATTATCCTTTTCTATTTTTAATAACCCCCTTATAATTGCTATGCAATGCTATTCTGAATGATTCAGTTTAACAACGGAAAGCTTTTTATAAAAGCTGTTATTTGAATAAGTACTATCATAGACGTAATTTATAAATGCAAACCCACTTTGGTCTACTCTCTTCAACATACATCTACGCAATTAACCCCTCTTTTCAATTGGACTGAATTAGTTTTGGGTTTATATTCTTTTCTACAGATAAAAATAACAATTTTTTCTGTTTTTTAAAATTATGTGAAATGATAAACTGAAAAGTTATTTAATTTAGATGGTGGATTTTTTATTTTGCACGTTTTTATTGATGAGAAGCGTACTTTGCTTTTTCCAAAAATACACATCAGAATTAAATTCTATAGAGTTCAACTATGCTTTATGTCCCCTTATGCATTCTTTCTTTTATATAAATTTCTTCGAAATTTATGTCATTAACTATTTATTTTTGAAACCGTACACCAAAATATAATAAACGATGTAAGCGGTGCATGAAATATTTCTATTTTGCAAATTTTATTTTTTCTGATCATTGAAAATCGTTTCCAAAAATGTGCGAGTTTGCTAAAAAGTTTAGTGTCTTTCACATTTTTCATCTATTATATAAGCTTAGGATTTTACATATTTTGGCCACGAGCATCACTGAAGAGACATGTATTGTCGAAATGCGCATCTGGTGCAGAAAAATTGGTACCGTTAATGTTAATCATGCACGCAACTAAGCATCGAGTTGGGAACGTTTTTGTTTGTAAATACATAAGAATTTTCTATTTTTAACTTTGCAGTTGTAAAAAAATTAATAATGCATGCGCAAGTCTTTTTCAATCCAAACCTAGTTATGTAATTATCTGTATTTTAGTACCTTCATGCTTGGCATGGGTATTTGTATCACACATCAAAGTAGATCAAGGGTAAAAGGTTCTAGATTAAAAAATATTTGTACTGAAATAAGCGATCCTTGATATTGAATGCCATTTAATAGACATGCATTGGATTTTTATGAAAACAATATATAATTATTTTTTCCTGAAGTATTATAGTTCCAATCAGTTCAGAGAGTTCAAAACTTCAAAGATTGATTTTAAAGTTGTGACATTATGTGGACGTTGCTGTTTTTCTTCAAGTTTTTCTTTTTGTCATGTAAATCCTGGAGTATTTTATATACATACGTGGCATTATTTTTTTGGTTTGAGGTATTCAACGAGAACTGCTTACTCACCAAATTTTACTTTATGGGAATATCAGTAATATACGGTTTTTTTAGCGTCTCGTCTACTTAATATATGCAATATACAGTTTGTTTTTCAAAATTAGTGAACTTCCAGAAAATTCAAAACGGAAAGACCCTTATCAAATGGCAAAGTCAAAAACTCAAATGCATCCAACAAATGAGAAACAACTGTCACATTCCTGACTTGGTTCAGGCATTTTCCTTTGTAGACTTTGGTTTATTAAACCAGGTTGTATAGCACTTGAGTGGTAGTCAAATCATATTAACCACTATGTGGAGCAAACGAATTTACATGATAGTTACAAATGTCAAACATTCAGGATATATACAATATACTATTCACAAAATAATGAGAGAATTGTACAAAAAAACTTGTTTTTGGCCAGAGCTGTGCAGAAATTCACAAATAATTT
This sequence comes from Mytilus trossulus, assembly GCF_036588685.1. NCBI lineage: Eukaryota > Metazoa > Mollusca > Bivalvia > Mytilida > Mytilidae > Mytilus > Mytilus trossulus. The sequence goes on along the minus strand of NC_086374.1, from coordinate 45,353,432 downwards.
TTACCCGACTGCATAAGTCAAGTTAACTAAATAAATATCATGCCCCCAATTAATGGAGGTTTGAAACAAACAAAGAGAATGCAACTTTGAAGTTGTTCTTATCTTATATCACGTCTAGAACGGTTTATATAATTTAAAATGTGAAAGTACAAAATAAAATTATGTTGATTTTGAAAAAAATATACTAAATATACAAGTTGTTAGTTGTGTTATAGGTATACGTAACTAATGCATCTATCATTTATCAACACGACGATATTGCATGTTTTTAAATGAGTTTTAAGTAAACATATCGAATACCCAATAGATAACTTTGCAAAAATCAAATTGTATACAGTCATGGATATTGTTGATGCATCTTTTCTATTTGAAAGCCGTTTTGCGCATATACAAATGTAATTTGGTCTTGTTTGATAGCTTTTTGTTCCCAGTATGTGTTTGCACTGCTACAAGTATTGAATTCAAACTAATTTCTGACGTAATTTAGTATTACTTCAAAGTCATGATTGATGACGTCGGACAAGAAATACCAAAATATTGATTCGAGACGCAGTCAGTGTTTCGGAGAAAACAATACAACAATTATAAATGTTTTTCTTTATTTATTTATCACAGTCTTTGAGTCCGTATAATGTTAAAGAGATCTAGCCTATTACTTTTAAGTTGTATTACAAAACTTGACAATAAATATTCCCTTTTGCAATATTTCATTTAAAATATATACAAAAGGATGATCTATACATTTTGTGATTCCGATTGATTCCGTGCTGGTGGATGATCGAGAGATAAAATAACCATTAACCTTTCCATACATCAAAGTCCACAGAACTCATAGCTTTGTAATTGATATATGCTGAGCTATAGAAATATTCCGCTCGTCCTCTTGTAAAATTAGTGTTGCTTTCAGGACAATCAACTGCTTACGTTGTAGATAACGTGGTCTTATCAAACTCTAAAGAGAAATATGACACTTCAGGTTCCTTTCTACAAATTGCTGGATAGTATTATTGTTCGAATAGTTAAAATTAGGTGATAGCCGATGAGCCCTGACTGCATTGTTTCACAGAACTAAATAGCAGGTTTTTTACTCTTTCTTCTTCATAGTTAGAATAGATTGATTATTGCATCACAGGTAAAAATCAATAAATTCTAGATTCTTCTAATACTGTTGAACAACTGTAGTTTTTTTCAAGTCTCGTATCATAATTTTAACCTTGAATTTGTCAGATAATATTCAGTTCCGGACAATAATCAGCGAGTGGAAGCATTTTTCCCTTAGGCTTTAACATCCTCACGATTTTCTTACGTTCGTGCCAAGCACAATATTTAAGTCACTAGTTTTCATGGACCGGACAAAGAAGTCCCTTTTTTAATACATGCAGTATGGAAAAAAAAATCTAAAATGATCGCACCAGTTAAACAATTACGTGTAAGCATGCCATCCTTTCAGACATTTCAGTTGAAGTACTGAAGTAGTAGTGCGTATGCGCTAGTTCATCTGGACTGCACGATTGGAGAATAAAAAGTCCATTAGGTAAATTAGATTTTTTTAATAGTTCACTGCAAAGCTTTAAAATGACACAAATTAAATCTGGGAGACCAAAATGAAAGAAAATGAGCACTTTGAATTAAGATATGAATAAATGATTGTCTGAAATTCAACTTTTATTTATGTTTTAATGATGTTTCATTTAAAACTGTGGTTTTGGAGAAATTATATACACCAAGCATAACACGCAGGATTTAGAACTGACATTAAACGAACTGTTCATCAAATTTGTCGGTCAATAACACATGGCCCTAATAAAGATCAACCGTATATATTTTTTGATATACACTAAGTTTTGAGTGAAAGGATATAATTGCTGCCTACATCAAGATGTGAACATTGCCAAATTGCGAGGTCTGTCTACGATATGCTATCTTTCTATTCTTTGGAGTAGAAAAAACGAATCCTATATATACCAAATTTGGTGCAACTTTCGCAGATATTATACAATATTTCGCTAATAGTAACATTCTGCTTGACAGGCAAACTTGATAAATATGACCGAAATCAGATACTTCACTTCGTGCTCTTCAACAGCAAGGATCTTCTATTTTACAATGAAGCAACAAACACGAGTATTGCATTGGATAAATATTATGACCCGTTTATTATCCTCAACATTCCTGGCTAATAAATTGTTGCATTTGCCTTAATTTTTTTTCAATATCTTCAATGTGTATGTCCTCAATATACTAGTATTTACAAATGAAAAGCCAGAAGTGATGTCAAATAATACAACTGATGTCAAATCGAGATTTAATATAAAATTAAATGCTCTCACACTCACACATTATAATATTTATAGCTAAATGTTGTACGTTAATCAAAAGACGAATATGCGATTGATTTTGAAAACTGTTTCACATTTTATTGACAAATCTAACTGTTTCTACAATAAACGAAATATTGAACATTTTGGATCAAATCGAAAACCAGGGTAAACATGCTTGTCAAAAGGAAAGGAATTAGAACTATCCTTTTCCATTAGAAGACGTATCACCCGTCAAAGCAACTAAATTTGATGATCATTCAAAACGAGGAAAGCAATGTGGATACGACACATGGAACATATTTATGGTCATCTATTTAACCAAGTAAGGATGGCGTCTGTAAAACCTTCGAAAACATTACTTAAGCTATACCATTAAGAGCCATTTGTAAGTCCGTAAAAGTGTTTATGCTTGGATTCTAAGTGATTGTCGGTGCATTATTCATTTATGGAGTCTTTTTACACACAGGCATCATCATGCCTGTGTCTTCGTTATGGAATGGTACATGTTTATTTTACATACATTAATGTTCATCGTTGTCGAATAGTGTGGAAGTAATATAACAACTATCCGGATTTTATGTTAAAAAACAGAATACCCGAATAAACAGCAATTGATGATATTGAAAAGCTGAATTTTTGCATGTGTTAACCAGATGTATTTGTGTTCTCTCTATGAAATGACATTGCGAGGCATATGATTTATGGAGCATTACTTACAATGTTAAATCCATACAGAAAACCCGTAAAAGGTTTCGCTTACTAGGCAGATTATTTGCAGACTAATATACAATATACAAGTTTTTCAATTATACTTTGCACAAAATGTCAATGCAATGTGGCTTCAACTTGTTTCAATTAACATGCTTGACTGTTAAGAAAATGATTGTATGACATATTCATTTTTGGAAATAGATAAAAAGCTTTATATTCATAGTATTCAGGGCCATTTCCCAATCACGTTATATTACATACAGTTCTAACATTAAAATTGCTCTCAGTTAGTATCTAATATATTTGGCGCCATGTAAATTTTTTTTCCATAAAACAGCACGAAAAAGGGTAAATGAACCGAGCTTCTATTGTAAAAGTGTCACTTATAATTTATAATCGTGTTCATAAGTTTGTGTTGTTAATTCGTAACTCAAAATGTTGTTAAAAGCTCTCATCAATTTCTGGAGAATATTCAAACGGTATTTGTTCACGCTATACAAACAAACACAATACAGAGGTTGACTATTTAAAATTCTGGATAACGTGCGATCTCATATAACCTGGTAGTAAAATAATATTGCCATGCAATAAGATTAAATACATCGCCTACCATTTTGAAAATTAAACACCGTGTTTTATAACCTGATATTACTAAATATTCTTATTTATATTCACAAGTCATTTCTACTCGGCAGTTTAAAAGCAACATTTATTTCCAGCATCAACAATTTACAAAATTCCAATTTTCTGCAATATCTTTAATTTGAAGTACAAAGCTTTTCAAAGTTAATTTCCAATTATCAAAGGAAGTCTTAGCCTTCTATCATAATATTTGACAGTCATTCAATTCACCAATTAAACTTCTTTAGGCTTGGTTTGGCACTTACACATTTAACAAGATTGGAAACAGTTTTACAGTAAAATAATTTGTTTCTTTCATATGCACTTGAAGGAAGTCTGTTGATTGAGATTTTAAACACGAAATTTTTACTCGAACTAGTCTATTGAATTGCGCATTATACGTTTAGTTTTCTTAAGCACACTATGTTTTGGTTCTTAATGTTAAAGAGTAAATTGTATCAGTATTTGAATTCAATTCTATACATAGAGAATTTCTTGACGCGCTTTGCAGATGAGATAAATTGTTGTACTTGCAAAAACAAACAATCGATAAATTATTACGTACTCATTACGTATAAAGGGTTGTTGGGGTGCATGTAGATGACGTTAAATAACGACAGCCATCGTTTCATAATTGTTTCGTCATCAATGTCATTCTACTATGTAAATCAGTTGTATGGTTCTTTGTTTAGCTTAATCTTTAGTTCTGCATATGTAGTGTTTCGAAGACTTGATGTTTTCTTTTTTTTGTATTGTTTATACATGTATTGTAAATTATTACATCAAGTGAATGTTTCACGAGAACCCGTAAGTTAGATTGGCTAACAACATTCGCTCGTCATTCAAAACCTAGCCAGTATATTACATTCTTGATGACACGTCACTGTATTCACAAAAAAAAGTGCTCAGTTTAATAAAAGAAAAATTGGTGAAGTTTTTTATGCTCTTATTAACATAAAAATGTAACTATAAGAAATCTTTAATGCTTCTTTTTGATATTTTATTTGTGTGTAAACGCGTTGAACGTGAACACATTTTATGAAGGGTTCTGCGATTTGTTCACACATTGTTATCAATAGACTTGAATTCTAAGCGACTGTCATTAAAGTGAGATGTTTAGCTAGCTTTAAAACCAGGTTTATGAAAATGCCTGTACTATGTCAGGAATATGACAATTGTTATCCATCATTCGTTTGATGTGTTTTGAGCATTTAATACTGCCATTTGATTATAGACTTTCCGTTTTGAATTTCGGTATTTTTTTTATTACACTTTTTATTGGTGTATTTTTTGTTGTTGGAGAATTTCATGTTATTATTTTACAAATTTATTTACCAAATACTATTTACCAATGCACTAATTCATTTCATAATAGAAAACATTTGCCGTTCAAAAAATATCAGAAATATACGTGCGGAGAAGTCATGAGTATAGAGCGATTATTTTTATGTCATGAGTTACAAATTCAAGCCTTAAATATTATAATGATTTGAACATGTAACTTCAAATAACTTTGTTTAAAATTACCTCCATCAGCGTGAATTGACGTTCCCAGTTAGCCAAGATACAAGAGGAGGGTATGATTTTTTTGTTGTTTAATTTTGCTGAACAGCGGTATATTACTGTTGCTTTTATTAACGTCTCTTTCTACTATTAGTGAAATAATGAAAAACAAGGCGGCCTAATATTAGTAACCTCCTGTTGTAAACAGGACAAATTTAAAAGTAAGGATAGCTTTTGCAATAGTTTCAAAAATTCGCATGATGTTCTATAAAAATTAATACTAAACGTAACTGACTTTTTCTCAACAACCCGATTTGCCAGACATACAGATGAAGTATCCACGATAAAGTTTTGAAGGGAAAATTCGTAAAGAATATAATTCAAAGAAAAGATTGGTATATTTTCTCTACAGTAGAAGGTGGTTTTCATGGGAAACCGGTTTACCTTTGCTTCTTGTGTTTTTAAAAGATTTTGAAACCAAAATAGAGACCTCGTTTGTTAGATTTCAAATTGATCTTAAGGTTACATGGAATAACGTATTCAAAAACTCAAATGTCGAAAGATATACTACGAGTGACCAAATATCACATGAATAATTTAAATTGAAACACACATACACAAATTAAGCATGGTTTGGTCCCTAGTTTAATTATTAAGTTAAATTTTAAAAAAAACGAACTCCGGGAAAAAATCAATCCAGAAAGTCCCTAATCAAATGGCTATACCAAAAGCACCGACACTGCGCAAACGAATGAATACAAATGTTAATTCAGATCCTTGCTAACTTGTTTGCAACGAGGTATCCATGTCAAATGCAACCAGTAAAACATGTTTCTTCCAAAGCTCGTTTTGGTCAAACTAAGATGCAGATATTCAAAGAAACTGTACACTTAGTTACTTGCTTCCGTTTACAATGAATTTGTATTTGCATGATTATTATTAAAATAAAATCCTTTAGATAAAAAAAAACAATTGTTGTCAGTTGAAGTGCTGGATATTTCGCATACAACTTTGTCTATTAATTGAAAAAAGACCGTATTGTGGCCTCGAAGTGGCTCTTTTTTTGGGTTTCTATCCTGTTGACTTTTACCCCTTTTCTTCTGTTATTCATGTGCGCTTCTTTTTGAAATATGATATGATTCTTGATTGAAATAAACGAGTGTTCTTATTGAACTCTGATTACGTAAGGTTAGTAAGGAATATCGCATAGTTAGAATTATATTTACCAATATATAGCATTAAAAAGTATGAACTGACCTTTAATGTGTAGTATAATAAAGGATAGTACTTTAAAATGTCATCAACATTAGTTTTTATTTATATTACTTTTTGTTTGCAGAATAATACCTTGAGAACAATGTAGCTGAACTAGGGCAGATCTTTCACTGTTTTTGAACAGTACTTATAACGAATGACTGTGGAATAATGCATCCATCATGAAACGGGTAAGTAATTTTACAGCGTCATTAAATTTAATTTAAAAAAATGAACATTCCTTTTGTAAAGCTGATATTTAACACATTGCCATATTAATTTTGGATACGTACAAGCTGCATGTTGGAGACAGGTGAATGTTATTTCAATTTATTTGTATAAAGCAAATACGTACACCAAACGTTTGACAAGACTACAATCGCCAAAGCTTGCAACAAAGCATTACTAATCGTGTTCTAAAAATTATAAATTTACAAACTTCTTAATAACGACTGAAGTGCACTTTAAATGGTTGCATATTTACATCTATATACTATTGTATCAGAATTCCAGTATTGAGTTTCAAACATCACTAAAGAGAGATTAATTAAAAACTCTCATGGCATCACATTGCATGTTGGAGATGTTTCCTGTTGATATTAACACTTTTAATCCAAATGCTTGTTGACTACAAGGCGTTACCACAAGTCATATGGCCAGGAATGGCATGAAATAATTTGTATTTTGATATTTTTTAATCTTTAGTTGGTCAAAGAAGTTTAATTTGTTAAAATCCTATATTAATATCCTCTAAATTACATGTTTTCCTGAACTGTTATTTCAGTTGGCGCCCTTTTGGTGTTTTGGCTGGTTCATTTCACATTAACTTTTAATGCTTTCCGATTTCCAATATTTGGTTTCGAGCATCACTAGTCAAAAATTACATTAACTAGAAAAAAAAGAAATAAATGTGTCTCTAAATTCCTGTTCATGAATAACGTTAGACTTTTACATAATTAAACTTAGCTATATATAGTGTTCGGATTTCAATATTAGACGAGACGTTTTTCTCATGAACAGAGTGACATCCTATTCATCACTACAACTTACAGATCGAAGATAGTTAGGCAAAAATCTCCACACCGTGGTTTACATGTATTGCCCCAAAATATCAAAATACATAGAGCTAAAAATTTACTTTATGGTTTGATAAGATATCTATATAATGCTATAAACTTAATAGTTTTAAATATGTTCTCATGTTATATAAATCATGGTCACAACTTCAATGATCTATATTCTAACAACCAACCCACATAACACATATAATCTATTATTGTATCAAAAGATATCAAGAAATAAGCTAAATATCAACAAAACATTACAACTTGAGCAATAATTAAGATAAAGCTATATTAAAAATATCAGACGTTGTAACTTTTTTTTATTCAAGCGTAACAGCTTGTAATTCTTTTGTAGCATAACGCGCGTTTTGGCGAACAAGATTATAGGCTTTGATTAGTTTGGGTTTTTTCTAAATTATTTTTAATTCGTATGGATTGGTCAATGTCTGCAATAGCTGTGTGTCTTTTTAAGTTTGACGTTATTTGATCTGGTTGTTCCTATTACAACCACAGCCAACAGCCTAGCTACCTGTCTTGTTTGATAACAATTCCACACATTTGTTTTCAAATAAAAGAATATTATATCAAATACTAATTCTAATGCAATAAGTTCGTAACGATAGTTTTCATTGGACGTTGACAAATATTTGAGGGGTTAGATTCCACGTTCTACCAGTCCGTAACTAAATTGCCACCATTTTGAATTCCGATTTTTGTGGTGTATGTAATTTTTCAAAAATTATACAAGATAACCTCATTTTGGGCCTCAAAGTCTTCTTTTTGTCTATATTGAAACTATTCTCCGCTGCGCGTCGCTAGTTAAACTCAAAAACTAAAATCTGCGTTTTACGAAGGCCAAATTTAAAATACAATACAGTTATCTCCTAAATACCATGTAAGCAAATCAAAGAGAAGAAAAAAAAAAAACAAGTTATTTTTATCGAATTATCGAAATGTGGATTTTTTTCTGTCATTATAAAGTAGATAGCAAGTAGCTTGCGTTGCTAATTAGTTCCATAGATAAAATTATCAATTTATCAACTTATTTTTTGTAATTCTTTCAATCATTGTTGTTTACCAACTGCTCTTCTTGAGTTTAATTGGTGTTGTTAATGTGCAATATATCCACCCGCTCTATTCGTTTGCACAGTTTGTATTGTGGTCAATTGATTGCCTTCTTGTCAGATTGAGTCGATACTTTGTAATTTTGTTTGAAGTGTTTATTCTTAAGTGTTTATCAACATTGTAAATCAACTCTAAATGCTTATTATCCAGATGGACAATCTCAAAGAGTACCTTCTAACTACTGCCACTTAATTATTGTACTAGCAACGCACAACTTTAAATCGCCTAAAAACCTTGCTATAATGATTTATTATGATGTTCAAATTGGTTACAATCAATACAAGAGTTCAATTAAATTTGGATTGTTACCGCTGTCTCGCAAAATCATGTCTTCTCAAGAGTGGAAATAATGCTTTAATTTCGCGGTTGGAGTACTATTGAAGGGAACGGTTATTGTCGTAAGAAAGAAATTACAACCCATTAGGCTTTCTGTACCTATTATGTCCTGGCGGAAATACAAACCTGTTATGTTCCTAATTCTTGCTTATTATTTAATCAAACGATTTCTTGTTGCATTTTAAAGTGTTACAAGATATAATATATTTGTTATCAAATTACAACACAGCAAACGCAATTTTTTGTTTTTTTAAATGTTATATAAATGTCATGTATTATATGTCATGAAAATGTCATCATATAGAAAAACGATTGAAAAATATATAAAAGTGTTTGGAACAAAAAATATTGCAAAAACACTATACATATCTAATTACAGTTTTCATCCACCATTTTCTAGATTAGAAAATGCCGGTTCGAAATCATCAATATGACAGTTGTTATTCCTACATTGGATGTGTTTGAGCTTTTGATTTTGCCATTTGATTTAGGTCTTTCCGTTTTGAATATTCCCCGGAGTTTGGTATTTTTGAGATTTTACTTTCACCCGTATTTTAGGACAGGATCATTAAAGACGGAATATTTAGCTGTTATGTTCTTCTCGTTATGCATGTACCCTTACGATTCATGTATATTCCTATCAAAAGTTTTGGGTGCAAACGAAAGTGTAAATTTTGATAACGATATGCATTTATATTATTAATTAACGCGTGATTAACGTACAGAGGCGAAAATCACATGGCATGCAGCATGCTGGGGACAAAATTATCTTTTAAATAGATAGCGTATCGTGGAAAACAATGTAAGATCGAGTCCCACTATTTCTATTAAAGACCAAACATGCTGAATTCAAACGAGGTCAACTGAATAATCAATGTTTCTTTCAATGTTTTTTTCTCTAAAAAAACATTATCCTAAAAGATTTGGAATATACATGTCTATCACAATCAACTACACGTACATGTCTGCGATTAAAATTTCAAGCAGATGTCTGATATGTAGATATTCAAGTGCATGCCCGTTCGTCTGTATAATGGATTGTTGTTTCGCAGGCAGTCTTAGTGTAAACTAGGGATATTTTTTTCAAGGAAGAACATTAATTCAAACTGATAAATATAAATTACGTAATATGTTAGTACGTCTTCAAATACCACCACTGACTTATTTTCTCGTTTGAACAGATTTATTGCAGAACATTGTCAGCTATTAGTTTTATGAAGCATGAAGATAAATATTTTAGCTATGTCATCAATTTGTTTTTATAAGACAATGGATCTATGGGGTGCATTCCCGTTGAATGGTGATGTATATTTAAAATTTGCACAGTGTTGAAAAAAATCAAACCAATATCAACATTATATTAGGATTACATAATTTTATATAGTTGTTTATGAGAACTCAGAAACAGTTTGAATTATAGCCCTTGAACTATCATTTACAAACTTTCAAATCATTGTTCGCCCTGTAAAATTTATGCGTAATTATATTAGAATTACAACATCGAACTCCCTCCGCTATAATAAATATGATTTTTTTTCTTTTTAAGACCTTTGAGTCATGTTGTTTCCCTTTACCTTTAACTGTCAAAATTTTAAACCTTTAAATTTTTGTCCAAGAAAAACACGTCAAATATACCAATGTCGCCATTTATACATTGATATCAAACTGTAAATTGTATATTTTACTTGTGTTTCCCTTGAGAGAACTGCGATAGACCCCTGCCACCATGATTTTTCGTTTAGTGATGGGTATTTAGTTTCCGTATAGTGTTTAGTTAACTTGTATGTCTTTTCGTTTTCCATGGTTTGATATCAGTTTGTCCATGCCCCTTTGTATCTACCATGTCTTTTCTTTACTTATTATACGCATTGTTGTAAACCAAATCAAAGTGTAGAATACAATTTTGAATGTTGTTGTACACATCATTAACTATCTTGTAAAAAAAATATTTAAATTTTTATCATGATCTAATATTTGAAACACGGTTACACTGAACATAACTTGTACAATCAATCTAATTATTTGGGTTATTGTAGGGTTATTATAATAAAATTCATAAGTATTGAGCCAAATATTTGAGTTATCATGAGAAGATTTAGCATCTATTTTATTTTTTTTAATTTGTACGACTGCTTCTTTAAAATAAAGTAAAATAACAAAAATACCGAACTCCGGGGAAGTTCAAAACAAAAATTCCGTAATCAAATAGCAAAATCAAAAGCTCGAACATATCAAACGAATGGATAACAACTCTCATATTTCTGACCTGTTTCTTGCATTTTCTTATGTAGAAAATGGTGGCTTTACCCTGGTTTTACAGCTAGATAAACCTCTCACTTGTATGAATGTCGCATAAAATTAAAGTAATATTTACTAAGAATACTGAAGTTTCTTTTTCTGCTATCGTGTTTTTTAACCAATATAATTTGCTTCTTCGTCTCATTTTATGGAGGTGTTCTGTTTTTTAAACCAACGTTGTCAAAACAAACCTTACTTTGGGGTTTTCCAACATTATATATTGTGTCCTCTTGTTTGTAATGACATTTTAATCAACTTTTATTGCTTACCTAGCCATTATGTAATTCGATTATTTAAGTCTTCTGCCTTTTGTTATACCTTAACGTTTATGTGAACATAGACAATCAATTCAATGTACAAATATTTCAGCATTTTTTGTTGCATTTATAAACCATTAATTTCAGATCGTTCAACCCGATTATCTCACGTGAAATCACAACTTGCATGATCGAAAAGCTTTCCTGGTTTTAGATGCTACTTTTCTAATTGAAATTCACACTTATGTGGGATGTGTTATTATAAATCAATTGTTTACAAAATGATTTCCCATGTAAAATGTGTGATTATCAATATAATTCAGAAAAAAAGTGATATATAGACATTAGCCTTATCATTTTTTTCACTTGCTGAGCAAATACTATAGTTTTATAAGCCTACCCAATTTCAGTTTAACAGCCGTTGACAACACTATAAAGTATCAATTATAAAATTTCCCATTACAGGTCCAAATGAAGTGAAAATCAATTATCTAGTTAATTTTATTAAATTTGTGGTAAACAAACATTATGTAATCGTAATAGTTCATATATTCCTATTGTAAATATCTAATACAACTTTGATTCAAACGACAAACTAAATATACCTGTTTTAATAAAACAAAAATCGATGTTAATGAAAAAGGAAAAAAGGTGTGTTATGACAAAAAGAACACGGAAGTAAAATCTATTATGCATATGGCAGTGACATGATAGTACAAATAACAACATATTGTAAACATTGAAATTTAATATAAAATGTTTTGAATTGCATGTAAATTGATTTCAGTATTTAATTAAAATCCGAAAATGCTAGAACTTTCTAAGTCACATGTAAAAAGCATATCTGTTTTTGTTGAAAGCGATCATCACTATCTGCATAATTCAATCAGTGTTTTGGAAAATTCACCATTAAAATCTGTATCGCCTCATTTGGCCTACTGCACATTTTTCTGCATAAAATACAACTATGAACAAATATTGTAAGATGACAGCAATTATAGAAGTTCAATATGCTTTTAATTGTTATCTTAATAATCATCATATGTTTCTGGATTTAACATTTGTTGCTCCAATTGACCAACTTAAGACCCCAATTTAATTGGAATTAGTATTTCCTAACTGATAGGGCGATTGATTTTATCCTGTTTTAGTATTAAGGTTGTAACACTCAGTAACCAACTGTTTCTCATTACTTCGTAATCATTCCACTTCAGAACACGCGTTGGGAAGAATATATCGTCCTCAATTATTTGTAGTATTGGACACGAATATTTAATCACTTGGAAAAAAGCGATATAGTCAGTTAGTGAAATGAGAGTCCCATTATATTAGCACACTTCAGAAGCGATTACAAATGTTGATGGAATCTTATTAAATGTCTTTTAGTGATATTTAGCACAATGTTTTGGGTATTTTTGTATTTCAATGCTCTTCGACTTCATATTTGATTTGGTTTCCCATCTACTTTAAAATCAAGTGTTACTAATGACTATAACGTAGACGAAATGTGGGTAATAATGTATACTTTTGATGTTTTAGGATTTGTTTTTTTGCATGCAGCAAGTCGAACTCATATAAAAAAAAATCTACTCACTGCAAGGTTAAAGGAACTTTGTTTTATTGACATAGTTTTTTATGCCTTTTAAGAATTGTTCATCACAGAAAAATGTAAAAGTAATAGGATGCTATAGATTAAATTCTTATTGTTATATCTCATGCATACATAGTTCTTAAATAACGATAACTTAGCCATTGAAAATATGTCTGCTTTATTGATAATTTTGCAATATTGCATATACCTTGTAACATCAAAATTTCTATGATAGTTACGGAACTTTTTGAGTAAACATCAAATAAGCAGCAACTTAACGACACCACACCAAATAGTATTAAGGTGGACTTATACGGTCGAATTCATCAATGATAATCTTTCATATTGGAATTTATTCGAGCTGCATTCGTATGACACAAGTTTACATATATCATCAAAATAATCTTGCAAAAATGATTTCTATGGACTATGTCCTCGTTAAATGACAAATTTTTATAAGAATTAAATCACTTAGCGCAAAATTTGATGATAGGTGCATTAATTGTGTGAACCCTTCATTTCAAACCGCGTAAAAAAAATTACAGAGCTAACAGAGGAGTTAACTTGGCGATACTGTCCAAGTGAGTCAAATCCTGCTGACTTACTGTCAATAGGGATAACCGTTGATAAATTCAAAGACATCCGACTTTGGATGCATGGCAGATTGGCTCACAAAAGAAGATAATTGGCCAGAATGAAACAGAGATGAAGCACAAATTTTATCCTCTTTTGGGCACCAAAAAGTCGTAGCAAATACCGTACAAGATACACAGAACAAAATTACAATACACACGATACAAGGGATCGAAAATGTCATCGATTTAAATAGATTCAACTCATTAAAGAGACTTCTTCGAATTACCGCTGACGTGAGAAGATTTATTACAAACTGTAGAACACGAGCTATACAAACAGGTATGTTAAACAACACCGAAATACAAAACGCAGCTATAACGTGAAAACAACACAAACAGAAAAAGCATTATTCATAAATCATTCAAGATTCGCAAACAGGAGAGTGGAAAAAAACACAACCTTGTCAAACAACTCAGATTAAACATAGCTGAAAACAAATTAATTTGCTGCGATGGACGCATTTATAATGCACCTCTTGAAGAAAATACAAAATTCCCGATATTGCTACCCGCAAAGGACAAATTGACACAACTTATAATTATGGACGTACATGTAACTCATTTTCATTCAGGATTATCGAGTACCGTAACATTACTACGCCAAACCTATTGGATACCATCGATACGACAAGTTATCCAGAGCATTATACATAAATGCATGATCTGCAAGAAAGTTGCTGGTCGACCGTATTCGGCTCCAGATCCTCCTCCTTTACCTAAAGACCGACTTATAGAAGCACCCCTGTTTACTGTAACCGGGGTAGATTTTACTGGTGCTTTGAATGTTAAAACCACAGATGGACTTACAGTAAGTATACATTTGTCTATTTACTTGCTCAAACACTGGTGCTGTACATTTGCAAGTAGTGATTAATTTATCTGAAGAGACATTAATATTAGCGTTTCGAAGATTCGCCAGTAGAAACTCATAACGGAGTTACTTGCAAAGATGTTGGATTTAGTTTCAAGCGGAATCGAAGTAGTGCACCTTTCCGGTTTCGGAGAGAAAAATAGACAAGTAAGACACATGAAATCGGCAACAGTTTATATTCAAACAGATGAAGGCAAAAATATACCACTAAATGTACTAATTATTCCGGAAATTGCAATGCCACTACAAATTCACGTGAAATCCGTTACTAACATGAGACATTTACGAGGACTAAAGTAAGTACATCCTGTATCGGACGATGACTATTACGAAATTGAAATGTCTAATCGGAGCAGATTATTATTGAAGTGTAGCTGGAGATTACATTATAAGAGATGAAGGACCAACCGCCGTTGAATCCAGGCTTGGGTACCTCAGGACCCACAATAGCAATAAATCAAACCAAATATCAAGCTGCATTACATACTACATCACCCAGTAAAGAAAAATGCAGTCACGACGACAATCAGGATAGTATATGATTGTAGTTGCAAACAGACACCAGATAGTGCTAGCTTCAATGACTGCTTACTGAATGTACCACCGCCATACTCCCCAAATTCCGCTTGAACAAGTATGCAGTATTTACAGACATCGAAAAGGCGTTTTTAAATGTTTGACAGGAAAATGAAAAATATTTTGTCATATACTGTTCGAAAAACGACGGACAATCAATATATGGCTCTTACATCAGTTTCAAATCTTTCTACTCCGACAATCAAATTCAACCCTATGACCAAAGCAATTAATCAACCTATCTAAGCACTCACTTTGTTGATTGCATTGTATGTGAAATGGACCAAGTCCAATTTCAATTTACATTTAATTCATTTTATCTGGAAGACACTGAAGTATGGCTTGATCAATTCTGGGATATTTTTAAACATCTCTTTAGATCGTATGTCGATACCGATATGACGGAATGAATTGAAAGTGAATTAAATATTGGCTACTTCATCCTGTAATTACATGTAAGTGTATATGTCATGACGGCTTCCTAGAGCTTCCGCACTAATGTTTACTATTTGATAGGTAAATTAATTTGAAAAGTGTGCGTGTTTGTTTGGCACATCAGCTGGAGCCCATCATCAGAAATTTTAATTGATTTTGTGCATACCATATCATATTCAGGTACATTCAATTTTGTAGTTGATAGATACCAGGATTGAAATTTGGCATTTGCGCCAGACGCGTGTTTCTTCTTCAAAAGACTCATCAGTGATGCTCGATTCGTAAAATTTAAAATAAAAGGCCAAATTAAGTACGAAGTTGACGAGCATTGAGGACCAAAAATTCCCAAAACTTTTGCCAAATACAGCTAAGGTAATTTGTACCTAAAGTAGTAAATTTGTAAAATATATAATCGTTTTAGTTTCTGTCTTGTATATTATTCTACCCAACACAATAACTCTTCTCAATCTGCGTTAAGATGATAACTGATAGTCTTTTCAGATTTAATACAAATACTTAATGACTTGAAATATTTGGGCAATATAAGAAATGGGCATTTTTAACTTTTTCTTTTCTTAATAATGGGTCATCATATTTATTTTTTTATTTATTCCAGGTGGTTACATGTCGAACTATCGTTGTTTTTGTTACATATATTAATATAGGCGGAATATTAATAAATGTTTTTCTATAGGCATTCAGTTTCGTTATTAATTTTTTTCCTATTAGCTTATAATCATCATTGACGTTTTCAATTTTACATGATGGTTATAGACTTCCAAATGATTTGTTACACTACGACAAATAAGATTGAAGCGGCAACCGTAATTGAAAAAAATATATAGTAGCTTCTTTAACTGTTGAAATACAAAAAAAATAAAAATACATGTGTAAGTATTGTTAACAGATATAGAGAGGTATTCATAAATTAAACAGTAATCCAGATCAAAAGAAAAATAACATAAAATTATTTTGTTTATGCAGATATAAAAACAATATAAGTTTAAAATTTGTGTTACAATTTAAATAACTATCAATGTATTAATTTAAGTACAAAAACAATATTAGGTAAATGTCTGACAAATATACAAATGGAAAGTGTTCCATGATGAAATTGACATTGTACTAACTTATAACTGTGTTACTATATTTAGGAAATAAACACAACTAGTTGAAGAATAAAAGCAGAAAATGTTTATTTAATTGATGAAGACAAACTTGAGGCTACATTGGTATTGTGTTACTTAATCTTTTTCTCTTATGCGTAATGTTTAGTCATGGTTGTTATTTGTCCTATCGTCGTTTTTCTATTTGGCCTTTCTGTCGTTTGCCTTTACAAAAATTATGTTATTTTTTTAATCAAATTTATCAACTGCATATGTCCGATGCGAATTGCTGGATTAACCTTCATCAGGAAAAATGAAAATCACAAAAATACTGAACTCAGAGAAAAATCCAATCGGGAAGTCCATAATCACATGGCAAAATCAAATGACAAAACACATCAAAAACGAATGGACAAGAACTGACATATTCCTGACTTGGTACAGGCATTTTCAAATGTAGAAAATGCTGGATTAAACCTTGTTTTAAAGCGCTAAACCTTGATAAAGTTTGATGACAGCTCATCAAATTCCGTTATATTTACAATGATGCGCAAAGCGATATGTTATAAAGCAAAATACGTATAAGAACCAAAATAGTTGAAGAGCTATACGACATTAACTTACAGCCACATCTATCTAAGTTCAACTTTGTCAGATGAATTGGTATAATGCTTTGAAAATAAACAAGTAGTTTTAAGGAAGGTTTGTTTTAAATCATGTAAGTGCTGAAAATACTGAACTTATGAAACCCTCGGGACTAATAGTCCATTAGTGGCAATATCGACTCATTACTATACAAAATGAAAGCAACACTTAATAAATTACATAACCGATCCTGTTTTCAATAGTATTTGTTAGGATGGAAATAGAGTTAGGATCAGTATACACTTCTCTTCGGATGTGTTAGTATATTTGTACATTGAGAACAGTTCTACTCATAAATATATCTGCCCTAAAAGCGTTTTATTGATAGAACTGTCAGAATCAGTTCTATGGTAGAACTTTTCGAAACCATATTATGTTGAAACTGTCCAAAATTGTTCTAAGGCAGAACTGGAAGAAATTAATCTAGGCTAAAGCTGTTTCTAAATTAAGAAAACAAGAGCAGATATCTTTTGGTATAAAGAATGATTTTGTCGAAATACTAAAACTGTTCTTATCTTATGCATATATTACCTAATCCGTATTTGGCACATTTTTTTGGAAATTAAGGTTATCAGGTGTAATACCACCATTGATTTTTCCCTATTTGTCTTTGTTAAATTTGCACTTTTCAAAAAAATGTGCAGAATTTATCTTTGTTTCAAATAAAGAAATACTTGGCATGAGTAAAGTTGTATCCTGTCCAGTTTTATAGAAAAAGTTTCACATAACATTTCATTGCATATAAAAAAATAATCATCATTGGAAGTTAACCAATCAAATTCTCCCCTTATTCCATCTGTGTACAAGGTTTAGTCACCGTGTAACCTCAAGATTACAAAATTTTCTATAGAAATCACAAATAAAAAATGATGGTGTTTTGAAATACCTAAGACATATGTTTATGACACAGAAATAGTTTTACTGCAATAACATGTAGGATTAATTACCTACAACGGTCAAACTCAAGGGAATATTTTTTTAGACCTACTTTCGTATGCAACCGGATGTGACGTACCATGATTTGGTGGTATTACAACTAAAGAAGACCTTTTTGTTCAATAAACTGAATGTGACCTTTTCCCTTTGTAAGACTGGTTATTTCAAGTATTTCTGTCAAGTTTTGTCATAATCAGGCCTATAGTTTGAGAAAAATGTAGTATATTGAAAGACGACATCTACAGCGATTCGAGCAACATTTCTTCGACAAATTGAAACCAAGCGGCATCAAGATAGAATAGAGTGTGGACCAATAAATGATCAAATATCTATCTTATCTGCCTACAAACAGTTGAAAATGATACACAAGATGTTTTTAGGAAGATAAAATACCACTAATAAACCTCTTTGTCTTCTTTATAAGGTCTCTTTGGGTCAATTTAACCTCTCATTTCCTCAAAATTTCAACTTTTCAGGCCAATAAATAAAAATATTGGGGTAACTTTTACTCATTTATGGTAGAAATGTTATAAGAAATGAGTTATTAAAGCATTTTAGCAGAATGAACAATCCATATAAAAGTTTACTGTCTCCAATGAGGTTTCAATAAGTCCTTACGTAAAAATTAAATTTACACCGCGTTCCAAAGAGGGACATAAAAGGCTTCTCTTTTAGTGAATAAATTGTCGTTACAACATTAAAAATAATTTCATCTACTTATAACTTTATACTTATCTAAGCATTACCTAGGAAAATGTTATATCATAGCAAATTTTAAATATAAGGAATACAGAGAAAAAGCCCACCCCTTCCCAAAAAATAAATATATGCACTTAGTATGGCTTGTTCTGTCAACTGAATATTCATGGTACAGTTCTATTTCAAGACAATTTTCTCATAAAATGTGTTTTGGAGACTCAATCCACTCAGATTATTTCATTTTTTGTATTATTTCACGTAAATAGCAAGAAATTTTAACACATGAGACTACTCACAAGGCCATAGGTGCATGTACAGCTTCCCATATTAGGTGTAATACCACCATTGATTTTTCCCTATTTGTCTTTGTTAAATTTGCACTTTTCAAAAAAATGTACAGAATTTATCTTTGTTTCAAATAAAGAAATACTTGGCATGAGTAAAGTTTTATCCTGTCCAGTTATATAGAAAAAGAGGGACGAAAGATACCAAAGGGACAGTCAAACTCGTAAATCTAAAACAAACTGACAACGCCATGGCTAAAAATGAAAAAGACAAACAGAAAAACAATAGTACACATGACACAACATAGAAAACTAAAGAATAAACAACACGAACCCCACCAAAAACTAGGGGTGATCTCAGGTGCTCCGGAAGGGTAAGCAGATCCTGCTCCACATGCGGCACCCGTCGTGTTGCTTATGTGATTACAAATCCGGTAAATAGTCTAATTCGGTAGGTCAAATTCATGAAAGGGAAGGGGATTGTAGTTACGACGTAAGGAACATATCCGATATCATTTGTGAAACGGTTATTCCATAACGGTCAACCAACTCGTGATGGCGTCCGTAAAATTTACGAAGGGATGATTTCAACTTCACCATTTGGAACTCTTGGTTTAATAGCTTCCTTGTGAGCAGTAACCCTCTATCAAGAAAATCATGATAGGAAATGCAAGCACGGGAATATCGTATCAATTGGGAGATATATACCCCGTATGCAGGTGCTGCTGGAATGTTGCTACTTAGAAATGGAAAGTTCACAATTGGAAAGCTGAAATCATCTCTTTTGTCGTAAAGTTTTGTCTTCAACCGACCCTCATTGTCAATTTCTAGATGTAAGTCAAGATATGAAGCCGACTTAACTGTATCTGTAGTATCCTTTATCTCCAATTCGATGGGATAGATGCGATCCACATAGTCACCAAATTTTGAATTGTTTAGTGAAAGAACGTCATCTATATAGCGGAAAGTAGAGTTAAAGGATATTGCTAACTTCTTATCTTTCTTCCTAAGAAGTTCCTGCATGAAGTCAGCCTCATAATAATAAAGAAACAAGTCAGCAAGTAGAGGGGCACAGTTTGTTCCCATTGGGATGCCGACAGTCTGTTGAAAAACACGTCCTCCGAACGTAACAAATATGTTGTCAATCAAGAAATCAAGCATCTTGATAATATCGGTTTCAGAGAATTTTTTGTTTGAATCAGAATGATTCTTTACAAAGTATGATTTATCCCTCCCCAAGACAAGATACTTGTATCTACGTTGGCCATTCTTTTTTATGAAGCAAAGTAATACCAACTCTTTTAATTTGTCTTTTAGTTTGGAATGTGGAATACTTGCACATAACATGTCATTGCATATGAAAAAATAACCATCATTGGAAGTTAACCAATCAAGTTTCTCACCTTATTCTATCTGTGTACAAGTGTATTTTCTATAGAAATCACAAAAAAAAAATGATGGTGTTTTGAAATACCCATTACATATGTTTATGACACAGAAATAGTTTTACTGCAATAAAATGTAGGATTAATTACCTACAACGGTCAAACTCAAGGGAATATTTTTTTAGACCTACTTTCATATGTAACCGGATGTGAAGTACCATGATTTGGTGGTATTACACCTAAAAATGATCTATAATTTTACACTTGTTTGGCTGTCTAACTTTGATATTAGCGTCACTGATGCGCCTTATGTAGACGAAACGTGTGTCAGACATCTAATTTAAATCCTGGTACCTTTGATAACTACCAAGGATATTATTATGGTCATGTTAGTTTGGTCCAAAGTAGTGTATGTGAATGTTATCAACATCGATTTTGCACACATTTTTCGAATTGTTTATTCGAATCCAAAAAAATTAAGACCCAACCAATATTTTTTGTTTCAATGATATGAAACAGGAAGTACGATTTCGATATATATTAAGGCACAAAAGAACTTATATTTTGCTTACGCTCATCATATGTGCTTTGGATCATAGTATAAATTAGCGTGTTTACAAAATGAATTCTGGAGCTACCAAATGTAATCATGTATTATATATAAATGGTTACATTGAATCTGAATCTATATTATTGATTATAAATATATGAACGTTTGACCCATTCTGCGTTCTATACAAGATACTTGAACGTCTTCAATACATTCGTATTTCGCTTCAGTATTTACTACTTTGTTAGCTGGAATAAACACACTACGATTTCTTGTAGTATTCAATACATTTGTAATTCTCTTTAGTATTTGCTACTTTGTTAGTTGGAATAAACGCACTACGATTTCTTGAGGTATTCAACACATTTGTAATTCTCTTTAGTATTTGCTACTTTGTTAGCTGGAATAAACACACTACGATTTCTTGTAGTATTCAATACATGTGTAATTATCTTTAGTATTTGCTACTTTGTGAGCTGGAATAAACACACTACGATTTCTTGTAGTATTCAACACATGTGTAATTCTCTTTAGTATTTGCTACTTTGTTAGCTGGAATAAACGCACTACGATTTCATGAGGTATTCAATACATTTGTAATTCTCTTTAGTATTTGCTGCTTTGTTAGCTGGAATAAACACTACGATTTCTTGTAGTATTCAATACATTTGTAATTCTCTTTAGTATTTGCTACTTTGTTAGCTGGAATAAACGCACTACGATTTCTTGAGGTATTCAATACATTTGTAATTCTCTTTAGTATTTGCTACTTTGTTAGCTGGAATAAACACACTACGATTTCTTGTAGTATTCAATACATGTGTAATTCTCTTTAGTATTTGCTACTTTGTTAGCTGGAATAAACACACTACGATTTCTTGTAGTATTCAATACATGTGTAATTCTCTTTAGTATTTACTACTTTGTTAGCTGGAATAAACACACTACGATTTCTTGTAGTATTCAATACATGTGTAATTCTCTTTAGTATTTGCTACTTTGTGAGGTGGAATAAAGACACTACGATTTCTTGTAGTATTCAATACATGTGTAATTCTCTTTAGTATTTGCTACTTTGTTAGATGAAATAAACGCACTACAATTTCATGAGGTATTCAATACATTTGTAATTCTCTTTAGTATTTGCTACTTTGTTAGCTGGATTAAACACACTACGATTTCTTGTAGTATTCAATACATGTGTAAATCTCTTTAGTATTTGCTACTTTGTAAGCTGGAATAAACGCACTACGATGTCTTGAGGTATTCAATACATTTGTAATTCTCTTTAGTATTTGCTACTTTGTTAGCTGGAATTAACACACTACGATTTCTTGTAGTATTCAATACATGTGTAATTCGCTTTAGTATTTGCTACTTTGTAAGATGTCATTCAGATTGTCGTTTGTTTTTTGTTGCAACTTAATGTTTCTACTGTTTCGTTGTTTCCCTCTTATAGTTGATGCGTCTCCCTCGGTTTTAGTCTGTAACTCGGATTTGTTTTCTCTCAATCGATTTATGACTTTCGAACAGCGGAATACTAATGTCACCTTTATTAAGTAATGACTACTTTGAAAGGTGGAATGAACACACTACGATCTCTTGTAGTACTGAATACATTTGTATTTTGCTTTACTATTGGCTACTTCGTAAGCTGGTATAACACGCTACGTTTTCTGGTAGTATTCAATACATTTGTATATCGCTTTACTATTGGCTACTTTGTACGCTGGTATAAACACGCTACGTTTTCTTGTAGTATTCAATACATTTGTATATCGCTTTACTATAGGCTACTTTGTAAGCTGGTATAAACACGCTACGTTTTCTTGCAGTATTCAATAAATTTGTTTTTTGCTTTAGTATTTGCTACTCTGTTCGCTTGTTAAAAGACACTACGTTTTATTGTAGTATTCAATAAATTAGTATTTCTTTGGTTCTATAATACGCAATAATAAACTAGATAAAGCCATTTTCTATTTTAGTTTTATTTTACTTTAATATCATAATGGAAATGACTTGCACATACTTTTATTAAAACTACGTATCAGAAAATTATCTTGATATCACTTAGTGAAATTCTAAAAGATAATGCTATTATGTGTTTATCTTGTTTAACTTTACATGTAATTTGGAAGACAAATACGTATAATTTTAATCACTCGATTATTTCTATCCTTACATATTATATTACAGGAAACGATTACGCTATTTTAGACATCATATTCATCAGCAGTTTTTTCTATGGAGGAAACAATTTAAAAAAAAAAGTCTTTTTGCTAAAGTGAAGTTTTGTTGAATGTCGGGGAAATTGTTTTCGGCATATCTTTGACATTGTAATATTTCTGTGTCGACATTCATTATTCTTGATAGTCACAATTATAAGTTAACTGCTCAGACAACTATGCATTTTTCTACCCCAAGAATAGATTACCTATGATGTATTTGTCATTCGGATTTTTTATTTTCAATGCGCTCCAACTTCGTACTTTTATTGGTCTTTGTAACTTTTTTATTTAGTGCTTCAATGATGATAATATAAAAACAAAGATGTGGGATGATTGCCAATGAGACAACTATCCACAAAAGACCAAAATGACACAGACATTAACAACTATAGGTACCCGTACGGCCTTTAACAGTGAGCAAAGCCCATACCGCATAGTCAGCTATAAAAGGCCCCGATAAGACAATGTAAAACAATTCAAACGAGAAAGTAACGGCCTTATTTATGTACAAAAATGAACTAAAAACAAATATGTAACACATAAACAAACGACAACCACTGCAGGCTCTTGCAGACGCGCGTTAGGTGTACCTAATTGAAAACCTGACAAGTTTATTATGGTAAAAAATATGTGGTTAAACTTCGAAAAAAAGCAATTACCGAGCTCTATGGTAAAGACAAAATGGGGGAAATCCACATCATCTTAAAATATCAAATGTGGTCAACCAACGGAGCGAGTGGAAATAAACTCTGCCTGGGTACAGGCATTTTCAAATGTAAATTTTTATATCTAGTTTTTAAGCTAGCCAAATCTCTCACATGTATGATTGTGGTTTATAATTCCGCTATATATTAACAAATTGGATGACAAAATCGTTAATCTGATGCAGCAGCAAAACAGTATGAAAATACATCACAGAAGTACTACACAACTAACTAAACTGTTGGTGACCTCCTGCTGTTGTCTGTTCTTTGGCAGGGTTGTTGTCTATTTCACACATTCCCAATTCACATTCTCAATTTTATACATAGTCAAATAAATCTAACAAAAACGCCGGACGAAATCATTGCTACGATAAAAGAAAAAGTCATGGTCATCTGTGAAATATATTTAAATAACCGATGATGTTTGCACAACTTTCGAAGTGACTTCTATGTTACCACTAGGAGCCCTTGATTAAATAGATACCTTGTGAACAGCAACACTTATCATGAAATCATTATAGGAAAGCAAGGCCCAGTATATTGTAGCAGCTGGGATTTATATATACACATCATGTGCAGGCACTGTTTCTACATAGAAATGGAAAGTTCGCAATTTGAAAGATGAAGAAATCTCTTTTATTGTAACGTTTCAACGCATCCTTATTCGTAATTTTACTTTATTGATTGTTTATTCATTTGGTTATATCTTTAAATAATGTACGAGTCATTTACCAATCTGCTAATGTGTTATGCATACTAACTTGAGAATAACGTAACAAGGTATTTTATAGGAGTAACATGGTGGAACTTATTTCCTTTTCCATTTGGCTAAACTCACTCCCGGTTTTTGACGAGGTTCGTGTAGCTGTTATTATGCCGTGTTTTGTGAACTGATGTTCGTCAGTTTGTTGTTTTTGTTTTGTTTTCTGTCAGTTTGTGTTCGATTTATGTGTTTGACAATCACTCAGCATCATCCTTTTACAACAAAGAAGTTTTCTAACATAATGGCTGAAGTAAGAAAGACATCATATTCATAGTTATCAAAGGTACCAGGATTAAAACTTAGTACGCCAGACGCGCAATTCGTCTACATAAGACTCATCAGTGACGATCATATCAAAAGACTTCTTCGCTAGTCAAGGGTTACGATCCACTCCCATTCTCAGATTAAGCCAACATTTGTGGAAACAATGTTGCGCCATCTATCGGAAGATTAAGGTCACGCCCATTCCGAATTCATTATTCTTGACCAATGGCAGTACTTGAACTCTTCAAATTGGAGGTAAAAACACGGTAGCGTCTAGGTTCTACATACTTGATAAAGCCGTAAACGAAAATCTACGTAAACATTCATGCATTTGTGCATGAAACATACAACAACAAACAAATAGAAGTTTTTAACGACCTTGACTGGCTTTACAGCCCTTGCATGGTCGGAGAAACATACACAGGAACTTCTACTAATTGATTAAAACATTTAAGTTGTCACTAAATATAGTCGTGTTTTGATGGAATGTAAAGACTTGTTGCACAATAAACACGTGGCAATTGTTTACAAACACTTTTTTCATTTACACGTGATCATGGTATAGGTGCTTTTTAATTGGATGCAGCGAGTTTCAACTGCAACCAATAAAAACCTTCACCTTGTGTCTCCGAAATTTTATCTGAATTCGCCAAGGGTAAAGAGAACGGGAATGGACCGTAACCCTTTGCTAGCGAAGATGATTAAAAGATTTATAAATCCAAACAAGTACAAATATTCGACATTGGTAATGCACGAGAGAACCTTTCCTTTTTAACATAACCAGCTAACTCCTGCGAATCAAACTCAAACGCGTTATTGCTTATGAGGTTTCTATGAGGTAAACCCTATTCTTCTTAATGAATCATTTATTAATAAACCTTGTCCAAAAAGAGGATTTCGAAATACAATTTTAATATCCTTAGTTACATTTAAAAAAGTTCTGAAATGGATGATATTGCACCTTTAGATATGATTCATGTAACGTTCTTTGCTATATTTACGAGATATTTTCTGTTTTAGGCAGTAGATTATAAGAACATCAGTTGTTTTATGTTTACTTAATATATCATTTTAAAACGTAAATGGTACTATTTTATAAATAATTTGATAACAAATGAAGCAATAATCATAGTATCAATAATAGATCACATAATTCTGTATCATTTTGACACAAATATTGATGGCTATTTATTTTGATCGATGTGTTTAAGTATTTTCTGTGAAATTTGTTAGTTATATTTCCTTTTCAGTTGAAGTACAATGACGCGTGTCTTTTATTTAATTGTAGGGCAATAAAACAAAACCTAACACGTGAAACACCAATTTGAATTAATTGCCATTATAAAATTCAAATAAATGCAGCTGTTTTAAGACGATTCATTTTTATGTTATAACATCATTAAGTAATTTGGGAATAGGCTTTATCATAAAACGTTGTACAATCGTTTGTAAAAAAACTATTTTCAAAAATAGTACTGTTATTGCTTTTTCATTTCTCTTTTGTGTGGCTAAATGCTCTTAATTGTTTCTTGTGTCATCTTGACTATTATCTTTTCGTGTGCAATCTTGATCCTTAAAAAAAACTGTTGACAGGCAAATTATAAAAAATGAAGTAACGAGGAAAAGGACAAAAACTTGGATCGATAAGCCATGCATATGCAGGATGGAGGGAGCCCTGCTAAAGACATATCTGCTATCCAAGACGCGCAAAACGAATTTGTCAATTGGGAGACTAGCAGTGATAGCAGAAGAACTGTTAAATTTTATTAAATGTAAATACATTACCGATCCTTCTAAATGAGACCCCCGCCACAGTAAACAAAAACGGTTGGAAATGTTAATCCTTTTTTGAACTTGGGGTCCTCAATGCTATTCAACTTAGTACTTGTTTGAATTTATACCTATTTTGATCTGAGCGTCACTGATGAGTCTTATGTAGACGAAACGTGCGTCTTGGGTATTAAATTATAATTCTGGTACCTTTGATAACTATTAAAACAAAACAAAAGAACCACAAGGTTGCAAGTGATTTTTTCAAAACAACCACCTTACCTGAGCGACAATGGAGAACACTGATATTCGTAAGTTCTGTCTTATCATATACGGTTTTCTTGTCATTTATGGAAACATTGCACTGCTGACAATTCTTTGGTAACCCCAATTCAATTTACTCACTTTCTATTGTGATTTTGGCAGATGTAGAGCTTGGAGCTTGTACAGTTTGGCCTACTAATGATGACCGTGTTAATACCTCTATAGAAATAAATCGAAAACAAACTGACAAATCCACAACTAAGAAAATCAAAAGAAGCAGAGTAGACAAACACCAGCCTATAAAACACTAGAAAGACCGAGCAACACGAACCCCACCAGAAACCGATCCTTCCCAAGAAAAAATAATGACAGTTGTTTTCCATTCGATTGATGTGTTTGAGCTCTTTATTTTGACATTTGATAAGGAACTTCCGTTTTGAGTTTTCCTTGGTAATTTTGGTACTTTACTTTTGTATACCCTGCTCATTCGTTCATGTTACATTCGAGGAAGTTTTAACATAGAGCTCTAAATGTCTGGGTTTGTTTTTAAGACCGTAATGCTAACATCATACTAGATATTTGGTGTTGACGATCGTATGCTTACCTGTAAATGTTTTTCGTTTATGTATTTGACCTCGAGAAATTTTTGGTGTTTGTGTAGTGTGTTACTGTTCGTTTTTCTCGACCAATTGGAAGAAAAGTAGGTTAATTTAAAGATAAATAGATAAATGTTGTAAGCACACAATATGTTACAAACTCATTTACATCAGATGGATCATTCTCTTTTAAAGCGCTATAGAGTACAATCCAACTGTGTACATAAAGTTTATTTGGAACATCCGAATTTACATATTTACTATCCAAGGTAAGATATAAACGGTGTGCATACGTTTTATCAAATATAAATAGAAAGTTCTAGGAATTTCTTTGCAATAAAATCCATCAATATTCATATATAAACAAATGAATATTGATACTTTTTGTAAAGTTATTGTTTATAAAATGTTGAATCATTCGAAAAACTATGGCTGTCCACTTCAATTTGTAGATTGTATAAGAATAATTTGAAACACTCGTTTTGTGTGCAACTTTTAGGCCTAGTATCTTTAATGAGTTTTTGCAAATTCTTGTTGCTGTTTCGTCCTCGAGGTGTCACTAGGCTAGTAATCAGAACATTTGTGTTATCGTGTATTTCATTAATATGTTCATTTCCTGTAATTTACTGCTATCAAATGTTGAATAAGTCGAAAACCCGTATTATCTACCCCAGATTTAAATTAAGAAAGTCTTGTTTGACACAGTTTTTTAGCATTTTTGGTTAATTTTCTCCAACTTTGCATTTGATTTTGGTCTACCAATTGTTACAATTCGGGCGTCTTTTGTATTAAATTTTGACCTGTTATCTTTGATAATTTTTTAAATGCATAACAATATAACAGATGCCATCAGGGCCAAAAAAAGCTGTACAGATATGTGTGTGTCGATAACAGACCGTACACATATAAACATGTGATAATACAAACACAATCTTTCAAAACGGAAATCTTGTTATTATCTTATTTCGATATTCAGATGTCAACAGCTTGATATTATCGAGACCTCTTATGAATCCATTAACGTGACTATTAAACTACTAAATATCTTCATGAAGCACTTGTTTCTGCACGACTCTTGATAAGCCGCAGTAAAATTCCATACGTGCTACTTTAACATTATGAGTATTCTAAAGTTTTACTCTCTTCTGTGAATGGTATAACTAATCCATCTGTATAGTTCTCCCTATCAATCTGATATCAAAAGGGCCACTCGAAGTAACATAATATAGTTGTTCATTTTCGCAAACATTTCTATCTCGAAGTCAGGTAGTCCGAACGATTAAGTGAATGCATCATATTTTCCACAATTATCCACTGAACAAATCATGAATATTACAAAAGTATAAGGTCGCACTGCGAATGTATGTTTTTGGTTTGTCCTAGCGTACTTACGGGGCATGCGTAGATTGCGACAAAATGTTAATGGACGAAAGTTGAAAGCAGTTTTAATTGTTCTATTCCTTCGATTTAACAAGATAATGAGTACATCTAAACTTTGCTTTTTTACGGTTATACACGTATGGTTATACCATGATTTTCCTACATTTATAAATGCCTGTACCAAGTCAGGAATACGACAGTTGTCCATTCGTTTTTGATGTGGTTTGTCATTTTATTTTGCCATGTGACTAGGAACTCTCTGATTTTATTTTCCTCAGAGTTCAGCATTTTTGTGATTTTACTTTTTTTTTATACCATGCATACTTGCTATAAACTGTTAATCACAAGATATCAGTAGGTGGGTCGTTAAATCAAAACCAAAGCCGTAAGGCGATTACAGCAGTGAAAAACCAATTGGTCACAAATAAATTTTTACTATCACGTGATTGTCCAATTAATCTTTTGCTCCTGATTGCATTGCTGATCATTAAGCATAGTTTATTGGTTGACAAAGTAGTTGAATAGGCTATAATATTCAAATACTTGACACATGAATTGCATTATTATGTTCGTATTTGTTCAGTTTGCCTTGGTTTTTAGATTTTAAAGTTTAATTACCAAAAATACAAAACCCTTAATGCACTGTCAAACGCAGAATCGAAGACATTAGTTTCAAAGTCAATCAGTGCAATCTCAATATAGTATATTACATGCTTTTTTTTCGAAAACTGTGCCAACATTTATAAGGCGAAGTTACCACATTTAGAAAATGTTCATATTGACTGAACAGATGCAATTAGTTATCAAAGGTACCAGGATTATAGTTTAGTACGCCAGACTCGCGTTTCGTCTACATGAGACTCATCAGTGACGCTCATATCAAAATATTCATACAACCAAACAAGAAAAAAGTTGAAGAGCATTGAAGATCCAACATTCTAAAAAGTTGTGCCAAATACTTCAAAGGTAATCTATGCCTGGGATAAGAACATCCTTAGTTTTTCGAAAAAAAAAATCAAATTTTGTAAACAGGAAATTTATTAAAATGACCACATTATTGATAGTCATGTCAACACCGAAGTGTTGACTACTGGGCTGGTTAAACGTCCACCAGTAGTAACGACGCGATATAATTTCAAGTAATAAGGAAATTATTCTCTTTATTTTTTTATTAATTAAGTATGGCATACTACTGATAACTTAGGTGTTATTTATCGACCATTGGTGTGTCTAGGTACATTGTGGAAGTGTGTCTGTGTACATTGTGTTTTCTGTGCGTATACACATTGTTTTAATGTGCGTATACACATTGTTTTAATGTGCGTATACATATTGTTTTAGTGTGCGTATGAACATTGTTTAATAACTTGATGTTCGGATACTGTCTCATCTATACTATTAAACGAGAAGACCTCATTTTGGGTGTCGCTTCTCTTCTTTCCACAATAAATTAATCTTCATGCCTCTGTGTCCTATATGTACAGTGCATAATCACAATTGTCATCCATTCATATGATTATCTAGATTGAGTTATTTTGGGAGAAAAACGAGAAAAAAGGCGTCCGGATATGTTTCCGTCATTGGGCGAAATTTTAAGTCAGATTAGACTTCCGGTTTGCGTTTTCTGTCGTTTTCTGTATACTTTTAACAAACATATATACTACCAATTAAGTGTATTTTCTGTCTGATATCCGTCATTGGACGAAATTTTGATTCAGATTAGACCTCTGGCTTGCGTTTATTGTATACATATACTAGGAATCAAGTGTATTTTCTGTCTGATACCATTTTCAAGTTTACTATCCACGGCGGTCACAGGGTTTATTAAATAGAGAGTGTCTGTATAATATATCAATGACCGCCGTGGATCGATTATTAAACTGAGAATTATTTTAAAAGAAAATACTCTTTAATTATATTAATAAATGAAGCAGGACCTTTTCGGGACGTCGGGAACGGGTGTTTTTAAGATCGAAATTTCAGGATTGACCATTTCGGGATCCGAGATTTTTTTTTTTTCGTAAAACAATTCAATTGAAAAACTAACAGCCTTATTTATTTACCAAAATGAACGAAAAACAAATATAAAACACATAAACAAATGACAACCACTGAATTACAGCTGGCCCCTGACTTGAATGTTCATAATATACTACATGTATGTTCATAATGAAATTAATAGAAAAAATAAATAAAAAAGGAATTTTGGAAATAAAGAAGGAGGGTTAAAAAAAACATTTTCCTGTCCCCAAGTACCTATTACTTCTGATACTTTTCCTGAAATTCACAAGTTAGTAAATCTTTTACAAAATTCTTCATACAACACTTTACCAAGGATTTGTATAGTAAGAATCCTTCTTACTATACAAATCCTTGACTTTACATACTTTCAACCGCGCTCTAAATGCCCGCGATTTCGCGGGTGTGTTCTAGTTGAATTTATGCTCCAATATATGTTACCAGTGTATCTTTTAGAGAAAGGAGGAGTGTGTTTAAACTCGATGCAAGTACAGGAGTGATCCTCGTCTTTAAAGTCTTTAAATAAGAAAACACATCGGGTTCATTCTTTTCATTTTCTTAATTTTAGTTTAATTGCAATATGTTAATAAAAGATTATGGTTTAAACAACCAGCAAGTATCTATAATTATCCACACGTCTTGGATATTTGTAAAGGATAAAACTGGGGACATGCAAAAGTTAAACAACACTTATAGTATTAAGAGACATAAATTCCGAAATTATTATGAGGGGAAGGACATCTGGAAATCAATTTGTTCCCGATTTATTCCCTTTCTAACTAAAACACATAACCATAAGGGAGGATAACAAGATACAGTTTGTATACCTTATCGTAAATAGCCAGATTGGTTGCTTTGATTTGAGGACACAGAAATGAAAAAGGAATTTAATTCATTTACTTTTATAGATACAACCAATACTCATTTTTTAATATGAAGTATTCTTTCTGGTATTTACGCCTGTTAGTGCACATAGTCCAAATGATTTATATAATCTATTTATTGGTTGCCGACGTATAAAATGACGTATGGATGGACGCATACTCCAATACTTTTATACTGCGGCTGGCGAAGTATTAATAAGTGAAAATAAAGTATAAATAAGCACTGGAAGATCATGATCTCTTCAGTATATATAGCTCTACACAATGTTTGGATTACAATATTAAGCCTCAGATGCAGCAGATTTAATCAAACATTAGCCATGTTTCCCCTTTGGGAACAAAGCTTTAAATTAAACATCATACTCCCATTGGGGATGATCTAATCCATTTCATCTCATCTGTGTTTCCAAATTACTAACAAAATATATCACGTCATTTAATCTGGATTCAATCGGGGATTTTTGATGAACACTAAAGTATTAACTAGAGATTAATTAACGAATATTAATTTGTAAGCCTGTATGCAATGAATTTGTTTAAGGACAGCAGTTCTGACTTTGATTGACGGCTTGATTGTAAATAATAATAATTAAACAAATAAAATAATCGAATATCAAAAACCATATTTTACTTTGTTAATTCTTATTAAAAGAATTAAACTAAATCGATAGATTTATGCATGATAACTAATTGACATAAATATGGTTAGTGGTCATACCTTTCTTATCGAAGTTGGAGAGTAAACATATCCGTTACAGACCGGGGGTAGTACCACAATTACATTAGGGGTAGAGTAATGGATTGTTTGACTGGTGTTGCTTAACTATGGCTGGTAGTTAGATTATCCATTGTACTTAAGAGAACCAAAACTCGCATGCAGTTCTACGTCTTCATTCGCTTTTAAAATGAACTAAAATGGTTAACTTTTACAAATTGTGACTTGTATGGAGAGCTCTCACATCACATCTTCTTATATCTATTTACAATTGATTTGATTCGGAAAAAATATTCGAAGATCCCAGGAGGTAATCGTTGACTTGCATGGGTGCAAACTTGACAAATAAAATGCATGATCAAATCTATATCCCATATATTGATATTTAAAAAAAAACACAAACACGATTGGGTCTGTGGTCTTCTGGCTGATACAATGTGCTGTTTTGTGACACTTTTTTGAAAATATTTATGAAAAAATGAAAGTACTAGCACTAAACTCATTTTTAACATTGCTTCGATGACTTTTATTCTTGCTACTGTTGTTGCGCTGTTTTTTGTATTGTTTGTTAATATACTTTTATATTTATTTATTTGTTCAATAAGTGCGGAAGTGATTTGGTGTTGACAACATACCTTTGATATTTGATGGATTTCGTTCACAACTTTTAAATTTGGAGCCTAACATGTGAGATGTGGTATGTCTTATTTTACTTTCGTAAAATGTTTTGTGCCGATTTTTTTTTTTTTATTACCGTACAATTTAATGACCGCCAAAAGCTTGCTTATTAATTCCACCTCTACCAATTTTTCATAATCATGTTAGGTACTTAATGACATGTTTATATAACTAGACAAGTGTTTATAAGTTGTATTGAATTTTGCTGTTTCTTTTTGTTTGTTATTCGTTTGGAAAATGTTATCTTTTTTCGTAGGCTTTCAATTTTCTTCTCATATGTGAGTTGTTCGACGATTGTATTACAATATAAACTTTAAATGTTTACTATTTGTAGATTATGTGTTGTTTACATGTTTCAGTTATTCCAAAACTATATTTATTCATTTATATATGAGACACGATATGCCAGTTTCCTTTTCTTCAGGAGTTTAATCGATTAATCGGAAACACCGTTAAAGATTTTTCTTCCATACTTTTCTGTACTGTTTGTTTTTATATAAAATCTACATTCAGGTCAATGTCCTAGTGAACATGTGCATGTACAAAACTGGTACTATTTAATCTATGTACTTTTACTGTCCCATATGTATCTCCAGGTAGAAGAAATATAGAGGGTATTGATCTACTTGTAATTGATTAGGGCAAATAGTCTATACCAATACGTCATATGTAATCAACTGTTTTAAAAGATAACACTAGTGAATTATTCAGTAACACGGGATTTTTTTTATTAGTTTTACATACCGGTCGATTAAAGGATGCGCACGGTCACTGTACACTTTACCAATTTATCAATCAATTAGATCGCTTTGTCATGGTAAAAATATAGGTTAAATCGCTTCGGATACTGTATGTACTGACTGAGAAATGAATATCAGAGATGATGACTACTACTTATTCGGAAATTAAAAGAAGGTTCATTAAAGGAAATATGAAGAAGTTTTTGTTTGTACATAGCTGGGATTCACAAATATAAAATTTTATAAACTTAAAAATGCTAGTTTTTCAGATTTGTGTTGATGTTAGCAGGCTCCAAATAAAAACCATGCAAAAAAATTACAAGAAGAGAGCCGTCAAATTAATAGCAAGCCGGGTTTTCTGTATTTTGAATGTGATGTTTGGCGCCTGCCGCGTTCTGTGGATATTTTCCAATCTATAAATCCGTGTGTCATGCACGGTTAAAAACAAATCGTGTATATCAAACCTCAATGTTATCGTCAGTTAGTAACAAAAAGCAGGCGAAAGATACCAGAGGGACAGTCAAACTCATAAATCAAAAATAAACTGACAAAGCCATGCCTAAAAATGATATAGACAAACAGACAAACAAAAGTACACATGACACACAACATTGAAAACTAAAGAATACGCAACATGAACCCCACCAAAACTGGGGGTGATCTCAAGTGCTCCGGAAGGGTAAGCAGATCTTGCTCCACATGTTGCACACGGCGTGTTGCTCATGTTATAACAAATCCGGTAAATAGTCTTATTGGTTAAGGCACATTCATGAAAGGGAAGGGGATTATAGTTACGACGTAAGGAACATATCCGATATCATCTGTGAAACGGTAATTCCATAACGGTCAATCAACTCGTGATGGCGTCCGTAAAATTTACAAAGGGATGATTTCAACTTCACCATTTGGAACTCTTTGTTAAATAGCTTCCTTGTGAGCAGCAACCCTCTATCAAGAAAATCATTTTATGAAATACAAGCACGGGGATATCGTATCAATTGGGAGATATATACCCCGTATGCGGGTGCTGATACTACTTAGCAATGAAAAGGTCGCAATTGGAAAGCTGAAATCATCTCTTTTTTCGTAAAGTTTTGTTTTCAACCAACCCTCATTGTCAATTTATATATCTAAGTCAAGATATGTGGCTGGCTTAACTGTATCTGTTGTATCCTTTATCGCTTGTTTGATGGGATAGATGCGTTCAACAAAATCACCATATTTTGAATTGTTTAGTGAGAGAACTTTATCTATATAGCTAAAAGTAGAGTTAAAGGATATTGCTAACTTCTTATATTTCTTCCTTAGAGGTTCCGGTATGAAGTCAGCCTCATAATAATAAACAACATATTAAATTTTGAAGAGCTTTGGCTGAACGGTTCATACGTTTTTTTTAAGAAACTATTTGCAGCCACCTTAAGCAACTGTTATATCATTTAGGAGTTGGGCCTGTAGTTGAATTTCGATCCTGATAGTTTTATGGAACATAAACTATTGATTTTAATTCATATGATGGCCAAAGGCTTGATTATAATCTAGTACGCAGAGAAGAAGAGACATGTATTGTCAAAATGCGCATCTGGTGCAGGTAAAATTGGTACCGTTAATGTTATAACTACCACTGAGTCGATTTCTCTGCTGGTGGACAGTTAGGCCCCGATTGGTATCAGCAGCCTAGTTAGATTTTGTGTTCTTAAAATTTGCCGTTACAAAA
Source organism: Mytilus trossulus (assembly GCF_036588685.1). Classification (NCBI taxonomy): domain Eukaryota; kingdom Metazoa; phylum Mollusca; class Bivalvia; order Mytilida; family Mytilidae; genus Mytilus; species Mytilus trossulus. The sequence goes on along the minus strand of NC_086374.1, from coordinate 45,317,510 downwards.
TGTTAGAAATTATTATAAATTAAAGGAATGTATCTCCCTCATGCAAAACTCTGATTCCCTTCACAGATTTGGCTCTTTCGCAGATTTGGCTATACTTTTTGGACCATTTGCATTATAGCTCTTCATCTTTTATGTTCGCTTTGGATTTCAAATATTTTGTCTACGAACATCACTGAAGAGACATGAATTGGAAAGTGGGCACCGTTAATGTTATTCTAGACGTTCAACGACAATGTGCTGATACGGACTGATAAAAAAAGTGACGAAAGATACCAAAGGGACGTTCAAACAAACAAATGGAAAATAAAATAAGAATACCATGTCTATCAGACCAACAACAGTACATAAAACATAACATAGAACAAAACTAACTGAGCAACATAAACCCCAACAACATCTGGGGGTAATCTCAGATTTCCTTAAGGTTGAACATATCCTGTTCCACATGTTGCACCCGTCGTGTTGCTCATGTTAATAGAACTCAGTGATAAGTATAATTTGGTAGATCATATTTGGGGAAAGAGGACAGGATTGTAGTTATGACAGTTGTAACATATATCTGTTAAACGGATACTCCATAACTGGCGTCCGTAAAATTTACAAAGGGATTATCTCAACTGCACCACTTGAAACTCTTGTTTTGAAATCTTCTTTGCAATGACATCATAATAGAAAATACTGGAATATAATATAAACTTTTAGATATAAACTCAATGTGCATGCGTTGTTGGCATGCTGTTCCGTTCAACTGATTCAGTTACTATATGAACTATTTTTCATAGCACCATGTCTATGGCCATCAAAATATCAATTTTGCATTACATTTTATTCAATTAGTTAAGGCAATGTGTAAAGCTTGCATTTGTCCAATGTCCAACTTGTTTGAAATAGATAGAAAACTCGTCAGTGATGTACAAAATGTAATTGATGTTTCAAGATAAACTTCCAAATGTCAAATGCGTATTGCAAAAATGTCTAATCAAAGGAGAAACTTGGTACCCTCTACTCTTTTCAAAAATATTTCAGTTGAAAAATAATTAAAAGACAAGTTGGAATTTATTATGTTCTATTTAATAGTGCATTTATGTATAAAAATGCAACGTTGCAAAAAGGACTGTGAATACGTTTTGCAAGGATAAGTATCAATAACGCTCTTTTTTCGGAGTCTATAACGTACAAATAAACAAAATAAAACATGAAAGGGAAAGTTTTACGCGGAAGCTAGTATATATGTAGAGGAAAATTTATACGGGGCATCTACTATATATGTAAATGTCTGACATTGAACATAGGTTATTATAGTGATCAATAAATGGACTTGGTACAGAGGTGAAATGAAAGGCTGTCTATCCAATATACCAGTTATCCAATTATTCTGAAATGAACTGACACCTTTAAATACTAGTTGGTTTTTTTTGATTTATTGTATTCATTTCTTTAAACAGCTCAGGAACTACCGTCCAAACAAACAAAACAATTTATTTTTTTACAATATAGCAAGAAAAGAAAAGAATGAGAAAGTGAAAGAGTCTTAACATCAGTAGTTATTTATTCGTTTGATATGTATAAACTTTTGATTTTGTCTTTGCATTAGTGTCTTATTGTTTTGAATATTCCTCGGAGTTTAGTATTTTTGTGATTTGATTTTTATGCATAGAAAAAAAGATTTCTATAACATAGGTTGATTTATTCGTTAATTTAATTCATGTTCCACCTTCTCCAGAAACTTAAAAGTACCATAATGACCAAGTATTATACTTCCTTAGTTGCCAATACACATATCGTAAATATGACAAAAATTTCCGAAGGCGCGCATTATCGTGACGTAAAAGGCAAACTTTCTACAAATCTCCAACCCTTCCGTTTTTTCAAAGTTAGCCAAATTATTCTAATAAGACCCACTCTAAAATTCCGTGATGAAATTTCTGAGTAAAATGACTTGCTGTGACATTGCTGCTGAATCTATCATGTATATTAACATTTAATTCAAATTTCCAATTGGACAATTTGATCATAGAATTAGATTTAATAATTAATAAGCAAAACATTAAAAATAAACAGCAGGACAGATACGTTCAAAGAACGACATTGACAAATAATGAAAATTTCAACATGGAAATACCGGCATGTGGTATATGAAACATAGAATAGCTGATGCGTTCTACAAAATTAACCTTCATTGAAGAAAACCGGCGAGTTTAATCATATTTATTGATTATTAACTAATTATGTTTGAACCGGATGTTTTAGAAAACTTGATCTCTTGTGTCTATATTTGACCTAAGGTAAGATGATTTGCTTTAAACTGCTAAATACTTGAAATAGTGTACCTCTGCTATTTACCTGCTGTTCAAATATTTTATTTGATACAACCTTTTGTAGTATTGATCAGCTTACCTTATGGATGACTATCAAATATATAACTGATTCCATTTTGCTGTTACATGTTATCATACTGTCATTATAAATTATTGCAATTATGTTTCGTTCCCGATCAGTAGTAGATTAGATCTCAGAACGAAATAATTGTCTTCATTGCTTTTGGTATTTTGTTTGGTTGTAAACATTGCATGTCTGACAAATGACTTTTGACTGCATGGGTATATTGCTTTAATGTTTTTAATTGGACGGGTATATAATGTTTTATGCAAGACTATTGTTCATCCAATTCATATTCTTTTCTATTTAAATACGAATGGGGATGTGGTTATCTGAATTTTTATCATTCCGTGTTAGTTTTTTTACATTCATGGAAAGACATTTTGTTCATTGCCAGCCTACAACATCTGACCAACATCTTTACTGAACATGTTGATTGTTGATATGCTTGAAAAACATTCTTTTCAATTGGTTGTTGTTTATTTATAAAGTAAATTCCAAAACTTCGTGCTGAAAATAGTGTTTTCAAGTAATAAGAGAAAGCATTTAGTGGAAATACTTCTCTGCTAAACTTAACTTAATATTCTTGATGTTTGAATATGCTGTCATTTGTTTTATGTTTTATTTTACGGCGAAATTGTAAATACAAACCTGCTCTTAAATTACGTTCTGTAATAGAAAGTGTTTCTAACATTTCACTAATCAATACTTATTTAATTTAATTTTCTTTCTTGAAATGCAGATATCTTTACTCGACTTGACGTAAAAAAAAAAGGCCATTTTGTTACGTAATCGCTTGGTTGATTGTCTCATATTTCTTCCGTAGGAAGTTAGTAGGTTGTAGGACTTATAACCTAAGTGTACTATAAAAAGTAAGGGTCTTGGCCTTTATATGTAACAAAACTATATGGGATTTTCTCATTGTTGAAGGTCATACATTGTTTAGTCCTGATTTTCACGAAATACCTACACACAAGAAGGTGTCCTTTGAGCTTTTCCGTATGTCAAGCGAAAATGTGTTGATTTGAAATTTTCGGGCTCTGTACATTAATTTGAATGATAGAATTTAAACTCACATTTTGGAACTGTTTCAGTTGTTTACAACGATATTAGTATTTTATAATCATTGACTATGCATTTAGGATCTCGAGCTACGGAAGCAACATTACCGTGTCGACCTAATTTTAGAGCACACACAATAGGCTAGTTTCATCTTAATAAAATTCTTTTTAAGTCTTGGGGATTTTTCATTGGATTTCGTTTATTATTCATTTAAGGCTGTTTTAGTAGTTCTTAGTTGGTGATTCCAAACTACATTGTCTTATTTCTTGACATTCTCACGTGGATCTTGACTTCTTGGATAACGTGACTTCCGTACGTTTACCTCGTGTGTTCTGTATCGCAGCATTTCCCACTTTGTCCATTATCAAAGTAAAATTGCTTTTAACGTATACGTCAAAATTACTTTGATCCGGTAAATTTGATAAAGCACAATTTGGAAGACGTTAATGGAATAATGAAGATATTGAAAGCAGAAAAATCATAGACCCCCAGTATTGTTTTAAAAGTAAATCGATCTTTATTAGATTTAGTCGAGTTGTTTATCAACATTTTGCCGTCATTTTGTATGTATCAAGCTTAGTTTTACAACTACCGGAAGAAGTGATGCGAACATTTTAGAATCAAACAGTGGCTTGGTAAATTATTCTACTTATCCCAATGACATTTCAATAATGCTGAAATCAATGAATTATGAAAGATGTAATACAACATAATAAAAATGCTTTGGCGTGATGTTTTGAAAACATAATGGTTATTACACATTTAACTGTAGGAACGAATACAATTTCAGATAATAAAAAAACCTCAAGGTTTGATTTCAGTTATAATACGGTATATATATCTGTTGTGTAACATATTCATATATAGATGGAAACAGGAAAAAATAGTTTGAGCGGTTAAATATACATAGAATTCTTATGTCAGCGACGCAAACACACTTACACAATTGTAACTCGATACCTGAGAGACTGTTAGTCCCATATGTAATCACGTTGCAGCCAAGAAAAACGGCCGGATATTGTTCATATGAAATGTGCTTTTATAAAGTAATTTAATGTTTGAACCCATAGTTCTCATTCCTTTTCATATTGCGGCTTTATTTTAGTGTCCCTTATGTTTTAACAGCTCTTCAAATAAAGGCAACAGTAGTATACCGCTATTCAAAATTCATCAATCGATAGAGAAAAAACAAACTAAAACTAAAACGTATCAAATATAAGAGAACTTCGACACAACACCGAAACGTAACACACACAGAAACGAACTATAACGTAACAATGGCCATTTTCGTGACTTGGTACAGGGCATTTCATGAAAAAATGGAGGTTGAGCCTTTTTTTTAGGGACGCCATACCTCCCGCTTTTATGGCAGTGTTAATAATAATATTAAAATGACAAAATTACACGACAGGGTTACAACAAATAAACAGATTAATGGGAGGGTGGCTAATATAGGACAGAGAAAAATTCCAGACGCGCGCTACGTCCACACAAAACTATACTCAGATATAAAAAGTTTGACAGCCATTACAACTACCAGGTTGAAGATCACCGTGGACCAAAAGTTCCAAAAAGTTGTGAAGCCAGGGTCATCCGCCTTGGACAAAAAACATCATTATTAACAAGAATAATACATAGTTATGCAAACCGTAAATTTTATAAAATGACTATATAATAGATATACAGGATTAAGTGGTGACTAGCTATAAAAAGAAAAACGAATACATTACAAAATCATAGCCCTGTACGCCATAGTCAATGCAACGCCCAAAGTGACGTCACATTAAGAGAATTTGGATGAAATTCAAGATTAGATTTGTATGACTCATCTACCTTATATTAATAACAGTGAAAATTATAAAACTAATTAATATTCTTTTGAAGTAGTAATCAGATAATTAATTGTATTATCTAGCCTTGTGGTTGCTTCTTCTGATCAAACTGGAAACCAAATATGTAGTGTTAATTTCGTTGATCCAAAATTAAATCTACCAAATGTACTAGATGATTAGTTATCCCCTAATGCAACACAATGATACAACAGAAAACATACGATTTACAACTACAATCGTTAAAACATTTGAAAAAGTCTGATTACAACAACAAACAAAACATCAAAACCCAACAAATCAATTTTGGATAGATAAGTACCGTGCCACGTCTTATTTAAAGCAATACGAATTCACACTCAGCAAAACTGTCACATTCGGGAATAAGTCACATTCGGTAATAAAAAGATCAGACGACGTCATGACAAACCACAATCTAACACGTGGTAAAAATGTCCATAGTTAGTTTGGACAAAGATACATCGTATGGATCAACCAATTCGTGATGGTGTCCGTAAAACTTACGTGGTGTCATTTTTAATCTGTCCTCCTCATAACTATGTTGGAGCAGTTTCTGTGCTAGGAGCACACTCCTGTATATGAAGTCCGTATAGTGTGAATATGCACAAGAATAACATATTAAATTAGATATGTACACTCCATACAAAGGGGCGGACAGATAAAATAGGGATAATCCTTCACACAAGTCGATCCCTGGGGTAAAAAAAGTAAAAACGGCCTTTAACGGTTTATATCAGGTATATGACTTCATAATACGTTGACCTCGAACATAACTGAAGAAACATTAATTGACAATATACATGTCTATATCAGGTACAGTAAAATTAGTACCGTTAATGTTATTACACTTGACGAATAGATGAATGCGTATATTGATCATTTTAAACGAAATATATGCGGGGCTCGTCTATCTAGATCGACAGCAGAAACGTTCAACCCGGATATATGTTCCTTTACTTGTAACTCGTTGGTATTACATTCCTCTGCGTCATCAGCTTATAACATTCCTTCATGCCTATCCAAATACATTCAAACATGGATTCGAATTTGAACATTAAATTGTAATTTATATAAAACTAAAATCTTGTATTAAACTTCCGATTTTTCTCCTCCCTGCTGTGTATTAAATATTTTTCTCCTGATGTTTATTTGCAGAACACGACATTATTGAAAAATCAAATTGCAAAGCGCGTTGTAATAATGATATAGTAATAATTATTAAATAATTACCATCCGAAGATTTTTAACTCTGTGACCTGGCTTGAATTATCAACTTTTGTATCTGTATTGTCTCACGGAGCTCAATGTAAAATCACTGTGTTGGAGGAAATGGTTCTAGGCCAATGAATATGTACAATTTATAGAACACTTATGACATCATTTGGTTGTGGATGTCGTTTAGATTTTTGTGACCAAATAAACTCATCACAGATACTAGGATTAAAATTTTATATTTACGCCAGACAAAAGACTACAAGTGACTCATTAGTGACGCTCGAATCAAAAAATGTTTAACAGGCCAAATACAGTACGAAGTTGAAGAGCATTGCCAAGTACACCTTCCACACCTTCCTTGCAAGTCTATAAATCATCGGCAGTGGAACAGTATGTTGCGGTTGGGTCGATTAAAACGCCGATGATCATTGCAATAACTTATTCGAAATATATTTTGCATTTGATCTGTACCAGCAAATTTCCTTTATCTGTATAATATATTCTAAAAGACTAAAAGGAATCATTAATAAATTTTTCAAACTATAAATTACAAATATGTAACTTATTTCTATAAATTATTAACTATATGTTTGTATTTTAATTTTTCTTCTTCAGATCGATAAAACCATTATGGTTATATCTCCTCCTACATTTGTACTGCTTGGCAGCTAATGACAGTATTATAATATTAAAACCTGTGGTAAGTTTTTTTTAAATAGTATATATTTTTTTTTATTAAAGCTCTGTTCTACAGACAAAACAATCCAGATGGTTTGGAATGTTGTGGAATTGTGGGAAATAGTACTGTCGTTCGTTTTTCATATGTAGAAAATAATTCCAACAACTGTATTTATCTAAATTTGATAATTTTTGGTAGATTTTCAAAACAATGGACATAGCATTACACGAATGCATTACACACATTGTTTGTATTATTTCCCTAAAAAACTCCTAGTAATGAATGAGCATAAACACTGACACATGTAAATAATTACGTACATCATTCTACAAAGAACATTACCATCATCATTAAATAAACTCTTTGATTTCATTAATCTTTTGTTTATGAGGCAAATTGAAGAAGTAGTTAAAACAATCAACAATTGAAATTGTTTGCTAAATGCTTTCAATCGTCTTACATACAAACCTCAAAATACTCATCCTACATTTTGTTAACTACACTGTGTATAATTTAGCTGTGCACCATATAGATGCAAACGGATTTTGATGTACAATTCTCACTTAAAAAAATCTTGTTGGATGCTATTGTTTGAGTCAAGTAAAAGAATGTATTTTTTATTAAACAATAAATATACATTTGGTATATAGAATTGAACTAAGGCAAAGATCCCACCGATAATTCACTTCAAGGTTCATTCATCAACATAAGGTGTTCGTGATGAGGTCCATTTCTTCAAAATGCATCCTTAGTCATGTTTATTTGGAATATAAAATTTTTTTATAACATTTTACCAGGACATTTGACAGTAGGTGTCATCTGACATTGACATTGACCTCGTTTTCATTGTTCGTTGTTTAACCGAAAATGTATCGTTATTATATCCGTTCTCAGATATAATGGGTAAAAGATCAGTATTTTATTTTAAGATGTGTATGTT